>NW_026459095.1:0-63914 GCF_021730395.1 Mercenaria mercenaria
GATCAATCATTAATTTAAGTATATCTGAAATAAATTAACTTATTGCCCGAACAAATGCCATTTTAATCCAGTGTGATGAAAACATATTAAATTAGCATTGAAGATAAAGGGAAACTAGTTTATTCCATTTCTTTTATTGCTGGTGTAAATACTATATACTGTTTTCAATCTATTAAGACATGTTGTCGTCGTTTAAGAAGAAATTGATGTCATTGATCTAAGTGGGAAATTTCTAACTATTTAAAAGGCAGTGCATGTATGCTGCAATCAATGCTTTGACTGTTTAATTATGCTTTACAATTTTGTTGCATAGTATTTCCATTTATATATTCATAAGGAGTATGTCATAAAGGTGCATATACTTCTGGTGATATAATTTGTAGTGAAATGGCATAATTACTTGGGAGCTTTTAGTGATAAATGTCAGCATTCTATATCTATCTATATCTCCTTTTGGCTTTTAATCATCATTCAGAAGAGAATGTCTATATAAAAGAAGAGGCTTTTTAAAATAGAAATAAATCATTATGTTCAAAAAACGCATGTACACACATCTATTCCTCTCTTGTCTATATGAATAACTATAGCTTTTTAGTTTATACTAATTTATTTTTAAGCTCAACTGTGATGAAAGCTAGAAGCTTATCTGAACCACACTCGAATCCTGGAAAACCGAGTACTTGTGTCATTTGAGAAGGCTTGGTTATGATCCAAGTCGGTATCAAACTCTGGGTTGAGCGGCCAATACCTTAACCTCTAGACAACCGCTTCCCTTACCTATAGTTTCTTGATGAGTGACTTATCCCAACAAAAATGTTCCAGTACCAGAAGGCTCTGGCGTGATATGTGACCGGGATAAACATGAATAGTATCACACCAGAAGATGTCGGTTTGATGATTTGAACAGGAAAAATGTCCTGTGTGGTCAAAGCTTTCAGTTGCAAGTAATGTTAAATTTGTTTGAGACAACTATTTGTTCATGCAAAAGATGAAGTAAGGGTGCATATAAATTATGTAAACACCTCTTAATGATAAATTATAACAAGAACCCAGTAAATAAAGACATAATCATTAAATAAGAGTTTTAACTTTCCATTACAATAAAGCTTTTCAAGATACATATATATAAATATATGTAATATGTGTTCTATTATGGGAATTACAAAGCTAATCACAAAGCTTATTTAGTCACCGTATGACCTAGAGTTGTGTTAATGCGATGCTAAAACTACCAAAACCAAAAGAACAAAGCTTATTATTTTGATACATGTATATGATGCAAAAGAACCATAAATGAAAATGAACCATGTCTCCCAATATAGCTTTATTTCAATAGAAGGATGAATGGAATTGCCATCTGCATGTTATCTGAGGCACTAGCGGACATGAAATGCTGCCTTTATATCATTCGATCTACACTGTACAACAGTAATATTAAACTGATGTTGCGTTCCACATATGGTTTCATTATGACTACAAATACAGAGCGGACACAATTTTGCGATAGACAGACAGACAGACAGACAGATGGAACATATCTTCTACAAAACTTTAGTCGGTTACACATATTTATGACCTCTAGATCAATCGAGATCAAGCAGCATATTACAGGGCTTATTATGTATGTATGTAAAAGCGTATGGTTTTAACAAAGAAGACATTTTAACGTACATACAGACGAATGTACAGACAGACCGATATGTAGAATGGCCTAACTTTATGCAAATGTATCACTTGACCCTAAGAGTAAGTATGCACATAAGTATGTATCAAGAATAAGATAAAAATTATATTTTTCTAAAATAGTTATTTGTTTTAATGGCGGCCATTTTAAATGTTCTAAAAATAGAATTCCAAAGAGCTGTGACCTTGGCCCTTACAGTCAGAAGTCTTATATTTTCTCAAGCTACTGTTTTGACCTTGGCCCTTACAGTCAAATGTCTTATATTGTCCCAAGCTACCGTGGTCTTGTTATGACTAAAATACAGAGCGGACACGATTTTGCGATAGACAGAGAGACAGATAGACAGACGGACGAACGAAACAAAAATGGAACATATCTTCTACAAAAATTAGTCGTTACACGTATTTATCACCTCTAGACCAATCGAGATCAAGCAGCACATTACAGGGCTTATGGTGTATGTACGTAAAAGCGTATAGTTTTAAAAAAGAAGACATTTTTAACCTTCGTACAGACGAATGTACAGACAGACTGTTATGTAGCATGACCTAACTTTATGTAAATGCATCACTTGACCCTAAGAGTAAGTATTAATCAGTTTACACATAAATATGTATCAAGAATAAGATAAAAACTAACTTTTACTAAAATAGCTATTTGTTTTAATGGCGGCCATTTTGAATGTTCTAAAAATAGAATTCCAAAGAGCTGTGACCTTGGCCCTTACAGCCAAAAGTCTTATATTGTCCTAAGCTACCGTTTTACAAAATTTGGTACTTTTGTCCAGCCTGTCTAGATCTTTCGAAATTGGCACTCTACTAACTAGGCAATGCTACATGTCAAATATCTAAGAACTAGGCCTTCCGGTTTATTTTTAGAAAATGTTTGAAGATTTTCCTATGTAAAATCAAGTGACCCCTGGAGCGGAGCCAATTTTACCCCGGGGGTCATGATTTCAACAAAGTTTGTAGAAGTCTACTTGGCAATGTTACATATCAAATATCTAAGATCTAGGCCTTCTGGTTTATTTTAGGACTTCTCAAGGCAATAACTAACAACAGCATACAAGCAATAGCACTTTATTCCAGGTCAACACTTCTATACAAACAAGTTATGCCAAAGATATCAAACAATATTGTATATCAAATTATCAGTAGTATAAATAAGTGGCAGAAAAGGCCGCATGATATCAGGCCCACTGACTGACGAGCAAGCAAGCGCATGTTTTCATCAATAAATTGACTTAAATAGCAACTGCGGACTGCGGGCCTGTGAAACTAGGAATTACGCTATGTAGTAATGGGCAAAACCTAGTTCACAATGTAAACGGACCTATCCGCAAACCAACATAGCGGTAACACACTGAAAACTGACCTAGCTGTTAAGACGACCTAGCGGTTAACAGACTTTAAATCGACATAGCGGTTAACACACTTTAACCGACTTAGCGGTTAACACACTTTGACCGACCTAGCTGTTAACACACTTTAAACCGCCCTAGCGGTTAACACACTTTAACCGACCTAGCGGTTAACACAATTTAACTGACTTAGCGGTTAACACACTAAAGTGTTAACAGAGCTTGCGGTTAGCATCACTTTAACAACAGACAAGCAACCAATGGTTCGATATACTGTCAACCGACCTAGTGGAATACATCATTATAACAACAACATACAACCATCAAAAGATTGTAACATTAACTCTGACTTATCCCACAAGAACATGCGCCTGCCTGCTCGCCCAGTCATAGAATTTTCCGCCACAATAAATTTGATAAAATTTATTCCCCCAAAATTCTAATGACCTCTACTACAAGCCTAATTTAAGTTGTCTTATAAACCTGTAGTCCTTGACGACTTATCTTCAAGACATACTAATATACAGTGTATTTCATACGACGATGACTATTACATCTTTTATCGCACATTATCAGATTATCAGGTTTTTTACCGTTAGGGTAAAGTCAGTTATTTTGCCCATTTACTTGAACCTGCTGTTGGGGTGAAGTCAGTTATGTTGCCCATTTACTTGAACCTGCTGTTAGGGTGAAGTCAGTTATTTTGCCCATTTACTTGAACCTGCTGTTGGGGTGAAGTCAGTTATGTTGCCCATTTACTTGAACCTGCTGTTAGGGTGAAGTCAGTTATTTTGCCCATTTACTTGAACCTGCTGTTGGGGTGAAGTCAGTTATGTTGCCCATTTACTTGAACCTGTACTAACTGTATATATACTTATTATACCCGTTATTTTGTTGTTTTTTTACAATGATACATATATATGGATGAACTGACTGAAAATATAAATTGTCTACCGCACAAATTAGGCCTTGAATATTTCTTGCGCTCCATTTCTGTTGTAATTTTCTGTTACTGGTCCTTTTTCATGCAAACAGTTAAAATCTAAGGAAGGCAATGATTCAATAATTCCTGTTAATTAATGCTCTTTAGTCAAATCCATTTTATATATTTACCATTGATGGTGAAATGGTTTGTGTTTAAATAGTAAAACCATAATGCAGGCTTCAAGATCTGACCTGTCACTACTATGCCATATTACAATCGTTGCCCTAATTCATTTATTTATTTTTCTAACACAACTGAAATATGGAAGGTCTGTTGTTTTTTGGTTTTTTTTTTTTTTTTATATTATCATTATAAACAAGAGTGCCAGAATGTCACAATATATGCCCGTCACAGCAAATTTCTTTACTCTAGCTGCTGTATTGCAAATGAATTTTAATTTTGTGGTTGTTTAGTAATCATTGTAAGTCTTTTGTTTTCCTAAGTCCACAAAAAAAATTCCTTACCAGGTAGAGAGACCTTAAAATACACCTAAAATTTGAAAGTAACATCTATGTTGTACCACAGAAAAGTGGTCTTGGTTTTTCCCTATGGTCAATTATAAAAAAGTTACAATATAAGTTATTTATAGTAACAACTAAGGGAAGTTAATCTTAAAAAAAAAAAAAAAAAAAAAATCCAAAAAAAAAATGTAAGTCCACACAAAAATCTTCACCAGGTAGAGACTGGTCAAAATACACCTCAAAATTGGATGTAGCATGCATGTTGTACTACAGAAAAGTGGTCTCGATTTTTCCCTACGACTAGTAATGAAGAAGTTACAATATAAGCTATTTATAGTAACAACAAAGAGAAGTAATTTTAAAGAAAGGAACTGTGCATGACACTTCCTCTCATGATGGTGTATAATTGTGCCAAGTTACATCAAAATCCCTCCATGCATGAAGAAGAAATGCTTCGGACAAAGTCATTCTTGTATCTGACCTTTGGCCTCTAAGTGTGACCTTGACCTTTGACCCAGGGACCTGGTTCTTGCGCATGACACTCCGCCTCGTGGTGGTGAACATTTGTGCAAAGTTATATCAAAATCCCTCTATGCATGCAGAAGAAATGCTCCGGACAAGGTTTTCATTCTTGTATCCTTTGACCTCTAAGTGTGACCTTGACCTTAGACCTAGGGACCTGGTTCCTGCGCATGACACTCCGCCTCGTGGTGGTGAACATTTGTGCCAAGTTATATCAAAATCCCTCCATGCATGAAGAAGATATGCTCCGGACAAAGTTTTCTTTCTTGTATCCTTTGACCTCTAAGTGTGACCTTGACCTTAGACCCAGGGATCTGGTTCTTGCGCATGACACTCCGTCTCATGATGATGAACAATTGTGCCAACTTTCATCAGAATCCCTCCATGCATGAAGAAGATATGCTCCGGACAAAGTCATTCTTGAATTTGACCTTTGACCTCTAAGTGTGACCTTGACCTTAGACCTAGGGACCTGGTTTTTGCGCATGACACTCCGTCTTATGATGGTGAACAACTGTGCCAAGTTTCATCAAAATCCCTTCATGCATGTAGAAGATATGCTCCGGACAAAGTCTGTGGACGCCGCCCGCCCGCCAGGGGCGTTCCCATAATACGTCCCATTTTTCAAACGGGCGTATAAAAATTACGGGCTCATAGCGTAAAAGACAAATTGAAAATATCGAAAACATTTACAGAATTTGTCATGAAAACTCACATGATTGCCACACTTAAAACATTAATTAGCATTTCGAGCCTTACTCTTGTTTAGTTGCTAACAAATATTATTATTTGTAGACTAGAATGATTGTTATTGCCGACCAAAATATGTATATTAAATGCTAAAACTGGTTTCCCGAACTACTGGTCTAATCTGTTTTGGGACTATTTACCCTTGTCAAGAATATGATTTTAATCATACATGTAGTTCGAATATTTAAATTGGTACACAGATTGAGATTTTATATGTTTGCAACATTACATTAATAAATTTTCTGGTTTCCTCCATATCCCTTAAAGCTTACCTTTTTTCAAAAATTATATATCATTATTTTAAGCTGCAGCCGACTTATTCCCATATAGGGCTTATTACCTTAATGCAACTGTTTTAAAGCCAAACATAGTTTGCCAATCTAACATACCTTTCTGAGTGAAAACTTTTTTTTTAAATATTTCAGCTGGAATATATGCAACCATAATTAATGTTATCCCACTTTTCCGTCCAATCAAGTGCAACCCTTTTCCAGTGTTTTTATGTGCGGTCATGAAGAGTTTATTTCCTCAGTAAGCAAATTTGTTAATACTTTATTATCCCGTTTACATGAATTGCAGCTACATGTATATTAAGCTAATTTGTAACATGACAAACAATTTGGAAAGTCTTTTCAAACTTCACTGTGCAAAACATTTCAGCTTCTTCCTGCTTTTATTTATAAATAGGAAAATTGACCTGGGCAGCTACTTAATTAAACCATGCCATCCAACTTGGCAGTCATAATATTATATGCACTGTAGCTCTAAAATATCTACCAAAGAAACATAAGAAACAAGTATCATGCTAAATATCTATTAATTAGAGATAGTACCTAAGTTTTTCAAATCATAGGTATGAAGTGAAAAAGCTTTGAAATGAAGACAAATGTACATACATTTCTCAAAAATAGATATATTAACAATATTTTAACCAGAAGCGTAAAGTTATGAGCATTTAATATTTTCATGTAAAAGAAAATTTTGTGATCAAGGAAATGTAACTCTTCTTGGACCTGGAGAGCAGAAACATCAAAGGGACATAATATAGCGAATATTTTCTACTTGGGTGCATTTGATTTAACATTCAACTGTGATTTGGATTTTTAAATGATGATCCATGATACTGTGTGCTAAAAATATAGAACAACTGGAACAGTCCTATTACAGCAAAATATGCTGTAGCAGAATGAAAATTGTTAAGCTCTAACTGGGACTTGAACCCAGGACCTCTCACACCTAAGGCAGACACTCTACCACTTCTCTATAACAGCAGTAGCTATAGCTAGGCAATTTAAGTGCACCGATTACATTACGTGAAATGGAACAGTTTTGTGACAATAACACATAATCGGCCGACTCCGGATTATCGGCGTATTCGCTTGGTTACCTAACGGCAATTTTCGTGTAAAGAAAAAGTATAATCTAATGCTGCAAACGTTTTAATCGGTCAAAACTGCCCAAATTTCTCTGACGTGTTTTTTAGAGTATGAAGTTACTAACTGGTAGTACCAGTGAAATATAACTTACATTGAATCTTATATATTTGCCTTTTTAGCAACTGGCGAACGGCAAAGACAGTGGGCTTTGTACTAGTGTAAGCAATTATTTTACCAGTTTCGACAGGGTATCAGTAGATAGGAAATTACAGTTACAAATTAAATACCTTTCTGCAACACATGGAGTCATTAGCATTCATTGTCAAGCAGTGTCATGACTAAGATCGACGATCATTCATTCATTCATTCAAATAATTTATAGAGTCGATTGTTTACATTTTCAATCGTAACCGGTGCTCTTGTAAAAACCACTTTTTTTGCAAAATTAAAGAATGCGAAGAGCTATGGTACGGTCGCTATATTAATTAAAAGAATTGGCTTAATAACTGTAGACATAATTACTGCGTGTATGCAATTACCATCCCTACTTCCTAAAGACCGATTACAATGATTTAAGTGTACAATTACTGACTTCAAATAAAATTTATCTACTGCATTAAATTAACACATACAAAATTAAATTACATGAGCTGCATCAAGCTAAAAAGGTCCCTAATATAATTGATGTTGTTTTATATAAATGATGTCACCTGGACGTTTCAACATGGCGGTGCGCCTTTTTAAATTTGAGCGAATTCATGCAATATCATGATGTCTCATTTCAGACAAGTACTTTGTTCAACCTTTTTTTTTTTTTTTATATACAAATAACGATCAAAGCATCATCGCCTTCTATATTCCTTAAGATATTGCGATCTATTGATGACATGTGCTACATTAAAATCTCCATCTCCCCTATTGATTCAAGTTGAAATCTGAAATTTCTATTTTATGTAAAGAAATGCATGTACTTATCAAGTATGCAATAATGTAGAAGTGTCATCAAAATACTATAATGTCCCTTTTTGCATGACGTGGCTCATGTGAAATTATATTAGTATAAGCTGCTAAATTCTCTATCACATGGATTTTACTAAAGGCCTAGGATATGCAGGATGTCTAATAAATTAAAATGCAATACAGTAAATTAGAAACTTCAATGTTGGCATTTGTTGTACCTTCTGACCTTAGGCAGAGAACTGTGATGGGCGACATTTATATCAACAATCACAACTGTTTGTTACTTTAATATACTCGTATATCCATATTATCATTCTTTCTGCCTCTAGAAAGAGTATACCACTAACAATTACTTAAATGAAATTTAAATCCATACTTGCCTGGCAATTACACTGTTAAGTTAGTGTATTAAATTTAAACCATGTTAAAATATTTAGGGTATATCTTGGCTTGTATATAACAAGCGTGTGCGAGTTATCTTTCCTGTGGCTGTGGTTTTTGTAATATACTGGAGGCAGTAAACAGTTTTGAGCTGTTATTGTCGAATTGGCCGGGGTGAAATTTACAAATAAGAGGCAATTTACGGAATGAAGTGCATATTTGAACTTCTAAATAATAATAATTGCTAGAATTGAAGTTTCAGTGGCTATAGAATTGAATTTCACTTATTTAAAAAAAATCAGTTGAGTAGCCTTGATCTTGATAGTATGACGTAATGACTTGCAGGAGCGTATACATGCTTCCTCTGAGCTAGCTTAAAGTGGGGTTGTCATTTTAGCAGGGGCCTCAGGAAAACTGGAACAGTGAAAAAACGGTACGGATGGCACATATATTTGAGCTTATTTTCAGATTTTACAGTGTTACTGGAGTATGGAACAGTGTAGCAGTTGGGGCTATCATTTTCAGGGAATTTTCTGCAGCGATTTAGAAATTGGCAAATTTAGCTTTTTTCGTCATCAGTTTCCGCGACCGGGAGAGCACAAAATTCAGGTCTTGTAAACAGAAAACTAGATACTAGAGATGTATTGTAGATGGTTTGTAACGATAGACATATAGTGATGTTAATGTTGCAATGTCTTTATTTCAGGTGTGTGGTTACAGACTTTTGTGTGAGGTTTTGAAAGTTAGGTAGGCGACTCTAGGCCGAGAAGCTCAGAAAACTGTTTACTGCCTCCACTGCAGTAAACAACAATTGTTGAGCCAAAACAACTTTTAATCGATACTACATTTACTTTAGATAATAGCACCACCTAACATACTTATCTAATGATATAACCCATGCCTATCCCACCTAAGAACAATAATCTACACTTTTCCAACAGACTTCGCGTGTTTATCTGACATGCACGTTTTCGGACAGACATATTCGGACAACTCGACTTGAACGACAAGAAAATAAGTCCCTGAAAAATACGAAACAACGTTCATTATCAATTTCCAAAGTTTACCGAACAGTCACACTGAACTTTTACATCAAATGTATGTTTTATACTGCTTCGATAATCTTAACGATGTTATTTCTGGGTGCCATGCCATTTTCAGAACCTCAATTGTGATTAAATTACGAGTACGAACAAACCAAATTTGCGAGGTTGAAATTACCTTTGAAATCCTCGTTTCCGCCTCCAATATCCAATTTCACGATAATTTAAAGCGTTTTGTACAAATGCCAGACCAAGCTGAACATTATACTTGAAGCAAAATTACGATGTTGGCAGATATATTTTGAAACCATTACATTTTCTGTTGGTTGTACACGTGCCGACAATCGAATGACCAGTGGTCACACACTAATGATTACTGGTACGGAAAAAGCCGAGTGTATCCAAATACCAAACTTAGATTGGTAACCTTGGATACACACCAAGCTTGATGCGCCAAAATAAACATTATTATTTATTAATAAAATAATAAGAATTATTTTTAGCAAATTTATGAAGATTTCCCTATGTACAATCAAGTAACCCCTGGGGCTATGTCAATTTGACCCTGGGGGGTCAAGATTTGAACAAAGTTTGTAGAGGTCCACTAGGCAATGCTACAGGTCAAATATCTAAGCTCTAGGCCTTCTGGTTTATTTTTAGAAAATTTTTGAAGATTTTCCTATGTAAAATCAAGTGACCCCTGGGGCAGGGTCAATTTTGACCCCGGGGATCATGATTTGAACAAATTTTGTAGAGGTCCACTAGGCAATACTACATGTCAAATATCTAAGCTCTAGGCCTTCTGGTTTATTTTTTTTAAATTTTTGAAGATTTTCCTATAGAAATCTATGTAAAATCAAGTGACCCCTGGGGCGGGGTCAATTTTGAACCCAGGGTCATGATTTCAACAACTTTAGTAGAGGTCCACTAGGCAATGCTACATGTCAAATATCTAAGCTCTAGGGCTTCTGGTTTTTGAGAAGATTTTTTAAGATTTTCCTATGTAAAATCAAGTGACCCCTGGGGCGAGGTCAATTTTGACCCCGGGGTCATGATTTGAACAAACTTGGTAGAGGTCCACTAGGCAATGCTTCAAACCAAATATCTAAGCTCTAGGGCTTCTGGTTTTTGAGAAGAAGATTTTTTAAGTTTTTCCTTTTGGTTGCCATGGCAACCAGAGTTCTGCATGGAATTCAATTCTTTGAATAATTTTTGTAAAGCTTCACCCAAGGAACATTCCTGTGAAGTTTGGATGAAATTGGCCTTGCGGTTTATGAGGTGATGTTGTTTAAAGTAAAAGTTTACCGACAACAGACGCCGGACAACGGATGCCGGACAGTGAGTGATCCTAATAGCTCACCCTGAGCCTTTGGCTCTGGTGAGCTAAAAAAAAGTTTAAAAATCTTCTTGTCTGAAACCACAACACTTAGACCTTTGATATTTGGTTTGTAGCATTGTCTTATGGTCCTCAACCAAAATTGTTCAAATTTTACCCCTTGGGTGAAAAGAGGCCCTGCCCCGGGGGTCCCAAGTTTTATATAGACTTATATAGGAAAAAGCTTTAAAAATCTTCTTGTCTGAAACCATTTGACCTAGGCTTTTGATATTTGGTATGATGCATTGTCTAGCAGTCCTCTACCAAAATTGTTCAGACTATGCCCCTTGGGTTAAAAGAAGCCCCGCCCTGGGGTCACTTAGTTATTATGTGAGTTATATAGGAAAAATACTTTAAAAATCATCTGATCCTATTTCCAAGACTGTTTAATTATAATTACCTGATGACCCCAAGTAATATGATGTCACTTGACTGTGACCTTGACCTACTGATCTACTTTCTTGTTTTTTTAAGATACAACCTTGAAATTTTGAAGACATACACAGTTTTGCACACAAATCGTAAAACTGAATTTCGTTGACCATGAATGTGACCTACTGACTTTCTTAATATTTTATCATCAATTTGACATTTGAAACATGTAGCTCATATTACTCAGGTTAGCGATCCAGGGTCATCATGACCCTCTTGTTAAGATATGCATTTTAATAAACACTTCATTTTACTGCTTATTTATTTCCTCATAAATTGTAGTTTTCAAGGAGGTATTTTGAAATTTAGGCTATTTATGATAATTTACCTTACTTCTTCTATGATAAAATTGAAAGTTTTCAAGTTCAATGATCAACAAATGATTCCCATGACCTTTCAAAATATGAGCCAACCCAGATCTATCAAAGTTTATCAAAAGTTGTTAAATATGGGCAACTATTGGAAGAAAACTTGTCATTTAAGGTTTCAGAATATAGTGAAATATGCAGAAGATACTCCAGTTCCACTGTATCTTTTGCAAGCAAAGTGTGAAGCACTCATACACAGGACTCTTTGCAGAAACAAGCAAATTCCATGAACTGGTATCCCCGCCAAATGGGTTTGTGGGGAAGAATGGCAAAAATATATCTCGCAAAATGTCAAGGATGTTAACATGTACCACGTCACTATTTTTGCTTTCTCAAGAATCTAGTGATTACCATAAGCTTAAAATTCAACAACTTTAACAGGTAAAGACAGAAAACAAATGAAAGCATGGGCTATACCTACCTCCTGTCTGAGTTTGTTGAGTTGTTCCATCTGTTCTTGTCTCACTGATTCTTCCTTGTCAAACTTGTAAAACCCAACACCATGAGTCCGAATCTCTGCAATTAAAACACAGTCATATTGAAATTAAACATGTAGGTCTGTGATCCTTATCAAATGAAATTTAGCCTCTTCTTCTTTTTAATAGAGGTTGACAAGATGAAAGGAAGTTTAACATTTATTATGCTTTAAGGCATTTTATGACTTCATTCTGATGTCTGACCATTCCTTTACCTTATCATAAAGTACCTGTAGAAAAAAATCCTGAATAAAGTTTTAACACTGACTTAGCTTATTTTCAGTACATGCACTTTTACCAAGTGTAGCAACAGGTGTAGAGAATACATAAACTGCACAGTTTCAGTGTTTACCATTGTGTTGTACATCAGCATAATGTATGGGCCCTTGTTTCTCCTCCTGCATTTTCTCCATTTCTTCTTTTTCCCATTTCTGTCTCTCCATCTCCCGTCTCATATCAGCTGACATTAAGTTTGGAATATCCTCACTCTTATCCCTTTGTAACAAAAAAAAAAGAAAACAATCTGAAATGTTTTAAACACTAGCAACAGCACCTAAGGAAATACATGTGTCTCAACTATATGTGTGTCCATAAAACAAAGATGCCCCCAACACTCCTGCCACTGAACATGGTTTCAAGAATCTGTATGAAACATCTTTTAAAATACATGCAACACAAACTTTTAAGCTCTTTATGTGTATTTTTCACTAAGTGAATGACCATAACTCTAGTCTAGCTGAGTAATATCCCAAAGAGAAGCCCTAGTGCTATATAACAAACCTCGAATGATTTATGACTCTAGGGGTCAAGTACATTTTGATAAACATGGGACACAAACTTATTTCTTGACTGAGTCAAGGGCCATAACTCTGGTCTTGAAGAGTGAAATAAACAAGAGCTGTCACAGGAGACAGCGCGCTCGACTATTTCGATGCTGGATAGTGAAACTGGGCACATCTGAGGAAACTAGAGCTGTCACTGGAGTGTTTAATGACTCCAATTGTGGATGAAGATATTGCACAATAGCCTGAGTCTATGTCAAAAATATCAACTTAAAGTAATAAGAGAGGTAAAGATAAAAATGTATCAAAACACTATATAAGTATATCCTAAGCAAAAAGGGGCATAATTCATTAAATACTGGTGCCAGAGTTATGCACCTTGTGTCATATGGTGTGGATGATGATGTTGAACAACTGTTTTAAGTTAAAATCAAATCCATTCAGTAATAACAGAGACAGAGTGAAAGTGCATAAAAACTTTAACCTAAAATTCTAAATAAAAAGGGGGAATAATTAATGAAAAATTGGTGCCAGAGTTATGCACCTTGTGTCATAAGGTGTGGGTGATGATGTTGAACAACTATTCTAAGTTTGAATCAAATCCGTTCATTAAAAACAGAGACAGAGAGAAAGTGCATCAAAACTTTAACCTAAAATTCTAAGCAAAAAGGGGAAATAATTCATGAAAAATTGGTCCCAGAGTTATGCACCTTGTGTCATATGATAAGGGTAATGATGTTGAACAATTGTTTAAGTTTGAATCAGATCCATTCAGTAATAACAGAGATAGAGTGAAAGTGCATAAAACTTTAACCTGAAATTCTAAGTAACAAGAGGACCATGATGGTCCTGAATCGCTCACCTATCCCCACATGACCCAGTGTTGAACTGAGTATGACGTCGTTATTTCTATTATTTGACACAGTGACCTAGTTTTTGAGCACATGTGACCTAGATATCATCAAGATAAAAAATTCTGACCAATTTTCATGAAGATCCATTGAAAAATATGACCTCTAGAGAGGTCACAAGGTTTTTCTATTATTTGACCTAATGACCTAGTTTTTGAAGGCACATGACCCACTTTTAAACTTGACCTAGATATCATCAAGGTGAACATTCTCACCAATTTTCATGAAGATCTCATGAAAAATATGGCCTCTAGAGAGGTCACAAGGTTTTTCTATTTTTCGACCTACTGACCTAGTTTTTGACCACACATGACCCAGTTACAAAATTGACCTAGATATCATCAAGCTGAACATTCTCATTAATTTTCATGAAGATCCATTGAAAAATATGGCCTCTAGAGACATCACAAGGTTTTTCTATTTTTAGACCTACTGACCTAGTTTTTGATCGCATGTGACCCAGTTTCGAACTTGACCTAGATATCATCAAGGTGAACATTCTGACCAATTTTTATGAAGATCTCTTGAAAAATATCGCCTCTAAAGAGGTCACAAGGTTTTTCTATTTTTAGACCTACTGACCTAGTTTTTGACCACACGTGACCCAGTTTCGAACTTGATCTAGATATCATGAAGATGAACATTTATACCAACTTTCATGAAGATCCCATGAAAAATATGGCCTTTAGAGAGGTCACAAGGTTTTTCTATTATTTGACCTACTGACCTAGTTTTTGATGGCACGTGACCCAGTTTCAAACTTGACCTAGATACCATCAAGGTGAACGTTCTGGCCAATTTTCATGAAGATCTCATGAAATATATGGCCTTTAGAGAGGTAACAAGGTTTTTCTATTTTTAGACCTACTGACCTAGTTTTAAAGGCACGTGACCCAGTTTCGAACTTGACCTAGATATCATCAAGGTGAACATTCTGACCAATTTTCATGAAGATCTTTTGAAATATATGGCCTCTAGAGAGGTCACAAGGTTTTTCTATTTTTAGACCTACTGACCTAGTTTTTGATGGCACGTGACCCAGTTTCGAACTTGACCTAGATATCATCAAGGTGAACATTCTGACCAATTTTCATGAAGATCTTGTGAAATATATGGCCTTTAGAGAGGTCACAAGGTTTTTCTATTTTTAGACATACTGACCTAGTTTTTGAAGGCACGTGACCCAGTTTCGAACTTGACCTAGATATCATCAAGATGAACATTCTGACCAACTTTCATAAAGATCCCATGAAAAATGTGACCTCTAGAGTGGTCACAAGCAAAAGTTTACGGACGGACGCACGGACGGACGGACGACGGACACCGCGCAATCACAAAAGCTCACCTTGTCACTTTGTGACAGGTGAGCTAAAAAGAAGGCAGAAAATAATCATCATTAATGAGGCTATATTATATTGTTTCCCGAAACAATTAGCTGAACAATTAGCCGGCATTTGTATAATCTGCTGAACAATAAAGATTATTTTTTTGTTTTACTTTTTATTACTTGAGTTATGAAATCTGAAATATTAGAGCCTACTCGTCAGCATAAAAACATTTGTGTTATGTCTGTTGCGACATTTGCTGTTTTGAATGTAGCTATACAAAAAATGATAAATGTACAACTTGTAGATCTATATTTTTTAAAACTCCACCAGGGTGCCGAATTTGCCCAAAAGATGCTGAACTTACACGACAACAACAATCAGAATAATATCCATCCTATTGACGATGTAGATGCAAACACTGGGCAGCGTTTTATACTGAAGACGCAGAAAAGGTCTACTTTCGTTTTCATGAAATGTTGGCACCGACCATTCTGAATCGAAAACTGCTTCACCGTTTTTATGCTTAAGGTGTTGAATATACCAGAAGTTACTCTTAATATAAATAAATATTTTCAAAGATACCAGTATTTAACAAGAGCAATATCGAACTGGGCATAATACACACATTCACCAGCTGAATGGGACAGAACTGTAAGAATTAGATGCCCAAGAGCAACATGTCGAGTTCGCCCTTTGACCCCTAACTGTGACCTTGACCTTTGAGATAGGAACCTGGCGTTTGCACATGACACTCCATCTCATTGAAATGAACATTCATGCCAAATATAAACAAGATTCCTCAATGCATGTAAAAGTTATGGGTCGGACAAGATCTGACATGAGTTTGACCTCCAACTGTGACCTTAACCTTTGAGATAGGAACCTGGGCTTTGTGCACGACACTCTGTCTCACTGAGGTCAATATTCATGCCAAATATAAACAAGAATCCTCAACGCATGTCAAAGTTATGGGCCAAACAAGATCTGACATGACCTTTGACCTCCAACTGTGACCTTCACCTTTGAGATAGGAATCTGGGGTGTGCACCTGACACGCCGTCTCACTGATGTTAACATTCATGCCAAATATAAATAAGATTGCTCCATGAATGTCAAAGTTATGGTCCATACAAACAAATCAAGACTGACGGATGCATGCACACACGGACGCAGGCACGCACGGATGCATGCACATACACTGAACAGCAATTTGGACAACTATGTCTTCAATTCCGCAATCAGGCTCGACAAAAACACAATAAACAATTTCAACTGACCTTGATTATCAAACCTTTAATACATGTACGACACAGAGAATCATGAATGGTAATAACTTTTAGTATAAAAACAAGAGGACCATGATGGTCCTGAATCGCTCACCTCTTCCCACATGATCCAGTTTTGAGTATGACATCGTTTTTTCTATTATCTGACATAGTGACCTAGTTTTTGAGCTCATGTGACCCAGTTTTGAACTTGACCTAGATATTATCAAGATAAAAATTCTGACCAATTTTCATGAAGATCCATTGAAAAATATGGTCTCTAGAGAGATCACAAGGTTTTTCTATTATTTGACCTATTGACCTAGTTTTTTAAGGCACGTGACCCAGTTTCAAACTTGACCTAGATATCATCAAGGTGAACAATCTGACCAATTTTCATGAAGATCCATTCAAGGGTATGGCCTCTAGAGAGGTCACAAGGTTTTTCTATTTCAAGACCTACTGACCTAGTTTTTGATCACAGTTGACCCAGTTTCAAACTTGACCTAGATATCATCAAGATAAACATTCAGACCACCTTTCATACAGATCCCATGAAAAAAATGGCCTCTAGAGAGGTCACAATGTTTTTTCATTATTTGACCTACTGACCTACTTCTTGATGGCACGTGACCCACTTTCGAACTTGACCTAGATATCATCAAGATGAACATTCTGACCAATTTTTATAGAGATCTATTCACAAGTATGGCCTCTAGAGAGGTCACAAGGTTTTTCTATTTTTAGACCTACTGACCTTGTTTTTGACCGCACATGACCCTGTTTCGAACTTGACCTAGATATCATCAAGATGAACATTCAGACCAACTTTCATGAAGATCCGTTGAAAAATATGGCCTTTAGAGAGGTCACAAGGTTTTTCTATTTCAAGACCTACTGACCTAGTTTTTGATGGCACGTGACCCACTTTCAAACTTGACCTAGATGTCATCAAGATGAACATTCAGACCAATTTTCATACAGATCCCATGGAAAATATGGCCTCTAGAGAGGTCACAAGGTTTTTTTTACCTACTGACCTACTTTTTGACGGCATGTGACCCACTTTCGAACTTGACTTAGATATCATCAAGGTGAACATTCTGACCAATTTTCATGAAGATTTCATGAAATATATGGTCTCTAGAGAGGTCACAAGGTTTTTCTATTTTTAGACCTACTGACCTAGTTTTTGATGGCACGTGACCCAGTTTCGAACTTGACCTAGATATCATCAAGGAGAACGTTCTGACCAACTTTCATGAAGATCTTGTGAAATATATGGCCTCTAGAGAGGTCACAAGGTTTTTCTATTTTTAGACCTACTGACCTAGTTTTTGAAAGCACGTGACCCAGTTTCGAACTTGATCTAGATATCATCAAGGTGAACATTCTGACCAATTTTCATGAAGATCCATTGAAAATTATGGCCTCTAGAGAGGTCACAAGGTTTTTCTATTTTTAGACCTACTGACCTAGTTTTTGATGGCACGTGACCCAGTTTCAAACTTGACCTAGATATCATCAAGGTGAACATTCTGACCAACTTTCATAAAGATCCTACGAAAAATGTGACCTCTAGAGAGGTCACAAGCAAAAGTTTACGGACGCACGCACGCACGGACTGACGACGGACGCCGGACACTGCGCGATCACAAAAGCTCACCTTGTCACTTTGTGACAGGTGAGCTAAAAACCATAAAACAGGTAAAGTGCTCCCATTGAACAATTTTGAGGAAGGACCAAACAAGGATGCTACATACCAAGTTTAATGAAGATCTACAAAATCGTTCAAGGGAAAAAGTCATGTAAAGATATTTCATATTTTTATGAAGATATGTGAAAGATCTGAAAACATTTAGTCTAGCAATTCCTGAGAAACAAAACTGGTATGCAAAACTCTCACAAAATTTCTATGTTGAAATGATGTACAATTTTGACAAAATAAAAGCTGGAGTTACGGTTCTTGCCATATGTAATCATGGTATGATGCCAAAGACATGTGTAAAGTTTGAAAGCATTTGGTCAAGTAGCTTTTAAGAAACATGCTTACATTCAAAACTTTAGCCAAAGTTTCCAAGTTGAAAAGGGGCATAATTTCACTTTTGTGATGGGGACAATAATAGCTCTACTACCGACATATTGAGAAATGTGACCATGCCCTCTGGCAACCATGCTTTGAATCAAAGTAATTTGAAAATAGTTGCTCAAGAATCAACCAAGGATCATTCAAGTAGAATTTTTTCAAATTGGGCAAGAAGTTATCAAGTTTCACTTGGTTTCAGAAGATGTTGTTTGAAGAAAATGTTGACGCCAACAGGCATCAGATGACAGATGGTGAGTGACCACAATGACACAGCTTGAACATGCTGTGCTCTGATGAGCTAAAAACCCACCATCAATGTACAAGGTCATGTAAACAATACCTTTTCTTCTTCTGAAGAGTTTCATCCTGTCTTTGTACATCAGATAAATCCTTTCTAAGACAACGTCTTGATCGACCAAATGCATCCACATAGTCAACCCTGCAATGTAACACCAATGACGATACATTTCATAACAGTTGAACTTTGTTCACTCAAACTTGACAGGACAAGCAAAATTTGTTCAAGTTATTGGTAGTTCAAGCCATTGAAAAATACACAATATATAGGTATTTTGCAGGGACTGACAATAAGTTTGAGTAAAAGGTGGTGTACGAAATATCCCAGTTTGAGAGAAAGTTTGACTGTATAATCAACAAAATAATGTTCGTTTTTAGAGGTTAAGATGTCATCAATGCATCAATTGTATTGATATTATCTCGCGTGACACTGCAAATTCTGATTTCTTGTATTTGATTTACAGGAGATGTTCAGATTTAATTAAATCTTGGTATAATTTCTAACAAGCACACATACTATAAACATTTATTATCATATAAAGACCTGTGAAGCCTGAGTAGACCGGTACAGAATGCTATAAAATTTAACGAAGACAGAGTGTTTTGCTAGAAAGTTTATACAATAAATTCCATTCTAAGTTTTCTGATGAAGCCACCTGCCCAGATACAAAAATGTAGCTTAGTTGGTAGAGTACAAGACTTTGAATCAGGAGCTTGCTAGTCCAGTCCCTGGATGTGACAACTGTTCTCTATGATGCTTTGACAGAAGAGAGTCTAAGTCGTGTGGAGAAGTTGTCAGTAAATGTTACTTGCTAGGGACAGGTCAGTACTGGTACTGAACCCAAGAACACTGGTAAAGTGAACTAACTGCCATTACATAACTGAAATACTGTAAAATCATTTTTATCCATGGAAGGTAAAGTTTCATGAACTACATGCTTGTAAGAATCCACATACCAGTAATAAAATAACAACAAACAAATAAAACTCCCTTTTATTTCATGTAAACTCAAATTCATACCCCAATAAAACTGCCTTTTTAGACAAAATTACAAAAACTCATGCCCACAATATTAAATTTTTACAGTACCATTGAATAAAGGAGTTAAACCAAACAAACAATGGAACATGACTTGTTGGAGCATTTCTGGCAAAGTAACGGTACTCTTACTTATATTCTATTGACCTGTATTTAAAAAAGAAAAATCTCACCATTCTTCCTCCTCAGATTCTGGAGGTGGAACAGGTTCAGCTAGCTGTCTTTGTTCCTCCTCTAACTCTCTTCTCTCTATCTCTTCTTTCTCTTTCCTCTCTTTTAGCCTTCTGTCTTCAAAATCATCAAGACTCTTCTTCTGGAAATCAACCAGGTACAGACCACTGCCATCTTCCTCTGCAAACATAAGAAACATAAAAATATAGACAAACATTTACAAATCACCAACCCATAAATATTTCATCTGTGCCATTGAATCACATAACTCTGGTCTGGCTAGGGTAATCTCAAACAAAACTCCAGGTGCACAACTTCAAGTGCTGAATAATACTCCTTTAATATTTCATAATCCTAGGTCAAATACTTCTTGAGATACAAGTGTCACAGGGTGAGAAAAATATGCAGCCAGACCGGGACTCAAACCCGGGGCCTCGGAATACCGTTCCTATGCTCTACTGACTGAGCTACACATTTTCTCCCAGTTTTAATATTCAAGTCCTATACTGGGACATACTCTCCTGCTATATGACATTCATCCTCAAATTTCTAATGGGATAGAGAACAAGAAAAACATGATCTCGGAGTATATTCAATCACGGCCCCATGTTGGGTGCCAAATGTCACAGGGTGAGAAAAAAGTGCAGCCAGACCGGAACTCATATCTGGGGCCTTGGAATACCGTTCCGATGCTCTACCGACTGAGCTTCCTGTCCGTCCACACATTTTCTCCCCATTTTAATATTCAAGTCCTTTACTGTGACACATGCAACATGAACTTTTTGGCCCTTTTTATGCATAGGGTCATACCTCTGGTTTGGATGTGTGTAATCCCAACTAAATCACAAGATGTACAACTTCAATTGCTGAATGACAATCCTGTGATGTTTGACAAGTCGGGATCAAATACTTTTAAGATATGCGCGACAAAAATTCACACAGACAGACAGACAGATTCTTGACTTTGTCAAATACCATAACTTTGGTCTGGGTATGTGAAATGCCAATTAAAACACCAGGTGCACAACTTCACATGATGAATGACAATCCTGCAATGTTTGATGAGTTTGGGTCAAATACCTTGAGATATGCACAACACAAATTTGTCCGGACAGACAAGGCAATTTATTTGAGGGTACAACAAAATATTAACAAAAAACATGTTATTTACCAGAGATGTCTGTTCCACAAGCTATCTTTTCATACAGTTTGGCTTTACTCTCAAGGGCCTTTCTACAAAATGAAAACATATAAATAATCAAATACCATGATGCAAGAGGATGAAATGATTCTGTAACTACATTTACAAAAAGGAAGTTTAAGCTACAAATAAATATTAACCTAATTGATATCACGTTTATGACATTTGGTAATTATACCTGACACTTACTGAATACTTACAGAACAAAACTGAAAACAAGAGCTCGTAGAATACGAAATGCCCCCCTTGATGTATTCAGTAATTGCACAAGGAACAGAAATTATTTGGTAACTGTGCACTGGATGTTTGACGTACTGACCTCAAATCAATAGTAATTATTATGGGTCATTTACCAGCCATAAGTCAACTCTGTATCAAATGTGATCTTTGACCAAAGCATTCTCTAGTTATCTGGCAAAAAAAGGTCTACTGTTCTGGGGCAATGCGACCTTGACCTTTGACCTACTAATCTCAAAATCAATAGGGTCATCTTCTGGTCAGGATCAACAATGTTTCATGATCCTAGGCCCATTCTGAAGTTAAAGTCCAGAAACTGTTTAATTGTTCCAGGTCTCTGTGACCTTGACCTTCGACCTACTGACCTCAAAATCGATAGGTGTCATCTACTGGTTATTATCAACCTTCCTATCAACTTTCATGATCCTAGGTCTAAGCGTTCTTGAGTTATCATCTGGGAACCGTTTAACTGTTCCACGTCACTGTGACCTTGACCTTTGACCAACTGACTCAAAATCAATAGGGGTCATCTGCTGGTCATGACCAACCTCCCTATCAACTTTCATGATCCTAGGCTCAACAATTCTAGAGTTATCATCCGGAAACCGATTAGTCTACGGATCAACCAACATCTGCAAAACAATATACCCCACCTTCTTCGAAGGGGGGCATAATAAACCTAATGGCTGTTTCTTATATCTTGCTTAAGTGCACACAGATTTTACTAATACATAGGAGTATTTCTTGTTTAAGTACATTTTTTTTTTCAGGATAAGAGTCCCAGTCGTATTGCATCTTTTCCACATTGTTATTTATGATGAAGGAAGACCTCCTCTCGGCAATGTTTCAGGCACTTCTACACCCCAAGTGGTGTTTCAAACCCACATCAGTGAGGGGCAAGTGAACTCAGTGACCTTTACCAATCAGCCATATAGGCTCCTTGTTTATGTGTAAAATAATAACATAAAAATCTTTAAAAAATTTGAAGTATGTTACTGAACATAACATATAAAGCAAGGTAGGACTTAGAAGTCTAAATAAAAACACTATGTCACTTCAGTTTTTAAAGATAAAAATATTAATTTAACCTTGATCTCTCAAAAACATTTTCCTCTTCTAATTTTTCCTCGTAATCTTTTTCTGCCCTCTGTGTGACACCTGCATTCTTCTTGCTGAACAGACTAGGCTTCTTATAAATAGTGACATAAAAATGCACAAAATTAGAATAAGCATTTAAGCATCAAATCATATAATTTATATTCTCTAAATCTCATACTGCTTTTAAATAATTGTGAAGGATCTGGGAAACAAAACTAGTAAGTTACCTAAGTTTTTGTCAAATCTGAAGGTTTCTATTTGATAAAATATAATCAGTAATAAAAAGGAGGGCCAACACGTCAAAGACACTAGTTAAATATATTATTATAGTTCTTAATATAATCAGTTATGTACAACACTGTGAGTAACTGTTCACCTTATGTGAGGTTGAAGGTTTCCCTTTGATAAATCCAGTATTCTCACTTTGTAACTTCTGAGTTTTGAACTCCTCTTGCTTTCTGAACAGCTCGGCCCTTAAATCTATCAGCTGTAATAAACAGGAAAGATGTAGACTATCTTTAAGGCTGGCATCATCAGATATCTGAATATTTTCTAACCAGACAATATTATATTGTAACAAGATCTCGTCGAACACGAAATGCCCCCCTTGATGCATTCAGTAAATTGATCTTTGACCTACTGACCTCAAAGTTAATAGGGGTCATCTGCTAGTCATGACCATCCTCCCTATTAAGTTTCGTGATCCTAGGCCCAAGCATTCTCAAGTTATAATCCGGAAACTGTCACTGTGTCCTTGACCTCTGGCAGACTGACCTCAAAATCAATAGGGGTCATCAGCTGGACATAACCATCCTCCCTATCAACTTTCATGATCTTAGGTCCAAGCGTTCTTCAGTTATCATCTGGAAACCGTTTAACACTGTGACCTTGACCTTCGACCTACTGACCTCAAAATCAATAGGGGTCATCTGCTGGTCATAGCCAACGGCCCTATCCACTTTCATGATCCTAGGCCTAAGCATTCTCGAGTAATCATCAGGAAACCACTTAACTGTTCCACGTCACTGTGACCTTGACCTTTGACCAACTGACCTCAAAATCAATAGGGGTCATCTACTAGTCATGACCAACCTCCCTATCAACTTTCATCATCCTAGGCCCAAGCTTTCTTGAGTTATCATCCGGAAACCGTTTAACTATTCCGGGTCACTGTGACCTTGACCTTTAAGCAACTGAACTCAAAACCAATAGGGGTCATCTGCTGGTCATGGCCAACCTCCCTATCCACTTTCATGATCCTAGGCCCAAGTGTTCTCGAGTTATCATCGGGAAACCGTTTAATTGTTCAGGGTCACTGTGACCTTGACCTTTGAGCAACTGACCTCAAAATCAATAGGGGTCATCTGCTGGTCATGATCAACCTCCCTATCAACTTTCATGATCCTAGGCCCAAGTGTACTTGAGTTATCATCCAGAAACCAATTGGTCTACGGACCGACCGACCGACATCTGCAAAACAATATACTCCACCTTCTTCGAAGGGCGGCATAATAAATAAAGCTCCCTTTCGATATAAGGATCCAACAATCTTGTGTTTTATCTCCATGCCATTGTTTACATATGTGCCAATTTAGGGTGTACAGGATAACTTTGGTCATTTTTTCTATTATTAGTTTAAAATCCACATCTAAACACACTTCCCAAGATTTTTTTTTCTATAAATCTGAATGATAATGTATTCTCTTTTCAAAAACATTCAGCTTTTTAAATAATAAATTTCTATCAAACAGTTTTCATTCACTGATGTTTTTTACATACTGGTACTGATGATAAACTCAAACAGAAAATGAAGTTTTTTACCTGTAACTTTTTTATTTCTGCGAAATGTTATCAATGGTTGGTATCAAAATTAAGCTTAACATTTGCTGAAAAATTGACATAATATAGATTAATCCTTCCAATTAATCTTGTTTATTCTGGCTAAATTCCAATTTAATTGTTTGTACGTAAGTTTGCACCGGTTGCCATAACGCTAAGTCGTTGCTATGGTATGTATCGCGAGATTTCGTAGCAGACGATAATTTAAAAAGAAAAGTCACGTGTTTGTCGTGCTTCTGATTTGCCATTCAGCACGAGGCCGTTTTAAGAACAACCCGCCCACTGCACCCCTTTTTTAGCATAATTTAAATACTATTTCGTTTGTTTTATGATACTATAGATTTTCAATCAATAGTTATAATGGAAAAATATTATAAGGTAGTTACACGTTATATGCTATACTTGCCTATTTTTGCAACATTCTTGTTACTTTTTTGCTGCCGAGTTTTTTCCTTCTTTCAGAATGCTTTACTTTTTTATGGCATCAGATGTTAAGGCACATGAGTCAAGAAACGTTATAACCAGAAGAAAAGGCACAAAATGGTATTTATGAAGTTCAACATCATAGTAACGTTCAGAAGCCGACGATTATATCATTCAGTTTTATTCGGAAGGATCACAGGATATGATGGAAAGTCAATACGTATCTGTGACACTGTGCTGGATGTGTATTCTGTACTAGTTCAAAGAATCTGTTTACATGGACCGTTAACATTCATCAGTGTTAACTTTTACTTATGTTTAAACGTGCTTATTTGAAAAACTTGACCCTTTAAGACATTTTTGTATAATTTATGATTATGATTAAATCTGTAAATCAGATGTACATGGTGACATTTATAAATGATGTGAAGTGCGTGTGTTAAGGAGATACAAATATTCCTGTTTGTCATTTTGAAAATGCTTAGCTTGTTATCTTAAGCCGGTACCATAACTTACAACTTTAAACTCTAAATATTTTCTTTTACTTTCTTCTCTTTTATTGATCTTCTCTCTTCTAACCTTTCTTTCGTCATACTGGCAGAAAATTCTTACGTCTGGGTGCGACTTGGGCATGCCATACTGAGTTGTTTACTGTCAATTACTAACTCTTTTTGCATACTCATGGGTCCCTGACCAGCCGCCGCCATTCAACAGGGTTGGTGACACTCGTGGGTTCAAAATTCAATTTTTTCGGGTTCATTTTTTCGAGCATATAAGTATTGGCCAGAGAGCGAAAAGGGCTAGGCATTCTTATAGTTGCTCAACCATTTACATAAGTTACATTTGTTGTTATTAGGTTTATGTTGCGCCAATGGTACCTGGTTCGTATATGGTACATGGAAGTACCTGGTTATTGTATGGTACCAAAGGGGTATCTGGTAAGTATATGGTACATAGAAGTACCATATGGTACATGGAAGTACCTGGTTTGTGTATGGTACCAAAGGGGTACCTGGTTTGTATATGGTACATGGAAGTACCTGGTTCTTATATGGTACCAAAGGTGGTGCCTGGTTCTACCTGGCTAACCATACCGAGGGGTACGGGGGATAGCATGGCATAGTGTTTGTACAATAGTTTTAGCGCAACGAGGTTCGAATTATCTAAGGCATGCCCGGGTTGCGCCCTTTGTGAGGATTTTCAACTTCAATCGCCATTTAACGTTTGAAGTCTTAAGCCACTATGACCGTCTTTCAATCCACACTTACCCTAAACGAAAAATAAACTTGTGTTTATAATCGGAAGTGTTTTTATTTTCTTTTAAACATGAAAGCTTAGGTTATATGATGGTACGTCAACCCAGGAATTTGATCCCAGAATAATCTAAATTTATATTTAGTAAGCAAACGCAATGAAGTGAGGCCCTATGAAGGGGTATATAAAATGGGGAAGTTGACTGATGATAAATTCCACCACTTTGTCATTTACAAAATTTTCTCCATAGAATTATATTGTAACTTTCCCAAAAATGCTGCAACAGTTATTCCGGATCAAGTAATGAAAAGTGACCCAATGTCAGGCCTTCATGTGTTGATAGTGACTAAAAGTGAGCATTGTGCAAAAAACATCCTCTTCCCCAGTAATTTTGGATAAATATTTTTTAAACAGATAAACATAAGTCATTTATTTATACAGAATATTTACCAATTTTGTTTTTGTTTACACCTGTTGGTGTTGTAATAGTCCAACTAATTTGATGCGATCCTAGGAAATATTGAGATAATTTTTTTCATATGGGCAATATCCCCACTCTCGTCAAACACTCGAAAGACCAAAATAGTTGAGGCAACATCCTATGAAATTTTCATCGCTGCCGATGATTTACATGATATAGTTTTAAATGCCGATTATTTCATGAACTGGCCATAAATTCAAATAAAACTTACATGTATCGAAAGGGGATTCAATTCCTCATTGATTTATGTAAAAATTATCAAAATTACGAATTTTCTGGTGATTTAAACCTATGTATGTACTGTACATGATTAACGTTTACCGTGTACAGTACGCCAATATGCGCAAGCGATAAATTAAACCAATAACTTTACACGACCGTGTACTGTGATTTATCTTCCATTATTTTGGTCCTTCAAAGTTATGACGTTTAGAATTTAGATTGCCAGTAACAAATATAAAACAATCCGAACGTCGAATTATTTTGACTAGTGTTGTAAGTGATTGCTGTTAGACCTTGTGTTCATTTATATAAATAACCGGTTGCAATCGACTAATTTGAAGGTGGTCGATTTTATCATCTGTCCGAGTTTATCATCAGTACGATTTTCGATTCTCATTTGATGACATATGAAAAATAAGACAACAAGCAAACATCTAAAATGTATGTCTGCATGCCAGTAAAAGAATGATATGAAAATTTATACAATAAATTGAATAATTCAAGTCTAAACAAAATTTACCAACCTATCCGCTATTGCCTAAAATCCGCTATACCCTAAAGCTAGTCAAACTAATCCGATGTATACAGTTTGTTTTATATTGTGACGGTCAAACTGTAATGTCGCGGTGGCTGCAAAAGTCAGAAATTAAAAAGCAGCCACTCAGCGACAGTAAGCTTGTCTACCCTAAAGCACTCTATGACAGTCTGTGATCTGATTCCGAAAACTAAATTAGTTATCGCTCTGTTGTGTTTTATTTTTATCTACATCTACATCTACGTGTTACATCAGCGCAGTCACTCTTGACTATTATGTGATGGGTGGTTACTTGGCAGAAAAAGTAAGAAATGGGTTGAAAAGTAGAAAAGTTAGAAGTAAGTAAGTTCAAAGATAGAAGAATATAACAGTTTTTCCCAGCTGCGTTTTCGCCTGCCTCTCCCCAAGCCTCTTCAGTTATGGTGGCCACAGCTGACACAGCCTAGAGGATCATCGATGGTTTACTTACAGCTGGGACCCTAAACAAAATTAAATAGAGAGGTTGGCCAGCCCCCGCTTAAAGGATACTAAGTCGGGGGCCTCTGCAATGGATGCAGGTAGGCTGTTCCAGGAAGTGATGGTTCTGGGGAAGAATGCATTTTTGTAGTAGGCGGTAGATGTTGAGATAGGCCTGTACTTCAGAGAGTGTGCTGAGCGTTTATGAACAAGAAGTAAACTAAAATTAACGTACCGACGCTGAATCCACTTTAGATGAATCTTTGTCAGATTTCTGCATTTCTCAGTGGTTGTTGTGATGGTAAATGTCACAAACTTTCATTCTTACGGTGAGCCATTTCGTGCTCTTCCTATTTCGTACCAAAACTTAATTTGTACCAAAACTGAAGTAATTCCAAATAAAACAGATATAATAACCTCGATTTACCAAACGAAACCTAAAATTTAGTAAATATTTATATTATACAACCTACTGCTCTTTATTTTATACTGTCGTGGATTTGTAAGAAGTATATCAGGTTCGAATATTTTGAGAACGAATCTTGCTAGACGAAGGGGAGTAACTCTGCTGTAGTTTGGTGGGCCAATTTGTCAGAAATTTGTTTATCTGTTATTCGTCAAAATGTTGTCAAAGCTACTGTTAAATAGCAAGGTACGTTGCAAGATACGTAAATTAAATCACCTTCATTCAAAACTACAGTTGTCATTATCAAGTAATGTTGATTCACGTGTATGACCTTGCTCATCATTTTCATTTATAATTTTTTGTCTCACTCAGGTAGATTTCTACTTGGGTTAGTTGGCGTGTGGAACACTTACCCCACGCCAGTACCCCAGTCTCAACTATTGTGCATTTGTAGGCTATAACTTTTTCCATCATCATTGTGTATCCTTACACAGATAACCAAGGTACGGCCTTGTACGGCCCCATCTGGAGTATAGTTCCACTGTGTGGTCCCCCCACTCTGATTGATCAGCTTGAGTCTGTGCAGCGCAGGTCTGCACGCTGGGCCAAGCATGATTACGGCCGTACATCCAGTGTAGACAACATGCTGACTTCCCTAAATTGGCGACGCCTTGCACTCCGTCGCATTGACCAGCGCCTGGTTATGTTTTATAACATCTTGCATAACCAGGTCGCCATCCCACTACCGGACTACCTAACACCCAACACTAGATCTTCCAGAACCAGAACTACTCATTCCCAGGCATTCGTTCAAGTATCACCCCCATCCAACTATCATAATTAAATTTTCATTCTTCCCTCGTACAGTATATGATTGGAATGCCTTGCCTTCAGATGTTGTCAACTCGTCTGGGCCAGTGTTCAGTCAGGCTGTAAGCCAGATTGAGCACATCTCACCTTAAATGCACCTGCCCTGTTTTTAACCATTCTCCTTCTTGCTTTTTACCACTACTTTTTACTCGTTTAACATTCTTGCTAGTTGATGCGCAAAGTCTAGGTCCCCAGCAGGGGTTTGACTATATGGAAGATAGATAAGGTAGAAAAGGTTCAATGCAGAGCAGCCCATTAGGTTAAAAATAGTCCAAGTAATAGGATGTTTCGGGACAGCGTGATAACTTTTGACTGTCGCTATCTCTATCACGTCCAGACTTATTCTGCATATTTCTGTTAGGAAATCCCCAATTGAAATCCGTTTGGAAATGTTTTCTAGTATATGTACAGAGTATTTGTAATGATTACTTCTCTGATAATGAATTTATGTTGACATCAAAGCATAAACTTGCCTCACTGACATTTTATAAATGTATATTTTGTGTTTTGTTTTGAGTGAAATCTGTTGTTTATTGAAACTGGCATCAAGGTAGATATCTCCTTGCACCTGTCACATCATATTTCCGAAGATTTAACCCTTACTCTGCTAAAATTCTATAATGAACTCCTCCATCTTTCAATTTGGACAGTACCATTAACTGTTAAAAGGGGTGCTTATGAAAAATATACTGACTGAATGGCGAACAGTGCAGATCATGATCAGACTGCACGGATGTGCAGGCTCATCATGATCTACACTGGTCGCAAAGTCAGGTTCAATCGTGTCCAGCATGATAAGGGTTTAGTCTCTTATTTAAAATTATGAATTACATTCAACCCATTTGAAGTTTCTACATGAATATTAATGTTTAATTTATTAAAGCAAGTAAGTCTGTCCAGTATATTACGACTTTTTTTGATTTTTTAATGTCTTTGTTTTCCTAACAGTAAAATGCAGATATGGGTAAGGCTTAGAGGAATATCAAATCATAAAATAAGTCATCCCAATAAGGCAAATGAGTAAGGCTAGGTTAAAAACAACTATTCTGACAGTGTCACCAGCATGCAACATGAACTTGGTTGGCAGACAAGAGACCGACGTGACCTGGCATGAGTGACAGTGTGTTACAAACTTGTGTTGTGTATGGTTTGGTGATAGTGCCAGTTACATCATATCTTGTGGTGCCCCATGATCATAGGGATCCGTCACATGCTATGATAGAAGCAACAAAGTTTTATGATTGACGTGAATTTTTTTTTTATATTTTTTAAATGAAATTCAAGAACTTATATGTAAAAAAAAATTACCCATAAAAACACAAATATAGACCTGTCTATGTTTTTTAGCTCACCTGTCACAAAGTGACAAGGTGAGCTTTTGTGATCGCGCGGTGTCCGTCGTCCGTCCGTCCGTCAGTCCGTGTGTCCGTCCGTCCGTCCGTAAACTTTTGCTTGTGACCACTCTAGAGGTCACATTTTTCATGGGATCTTTATGAAAATTGGTCAGAATGTTCATCTTGATGATATCTAGGTCAAGTTCGAAACTGGGTCACGTGCGGTCAAAAACTAGGTCAGTACTTCTAAAAATAGAAAAACCTTGTGACCACTCTAGAGGTCACATTTTTCATGGGATCTTCATGAAAGTTAATCAGAATGTTCATCTTGATGATATCTAGGTCAAGTTCGAAACTGGGTCACGTGTGGTCAAAAACTAGGTCAGTAGGTCTAAAAATAGAAAAACCTTGTGACCACTCTAGAGGTCACATTTTTCATGGGATCTTTATGAAAGTTGGTCAGAATGTTCATCTTGATGATATCTAGGTCAAGTTCGAAACTGGGTCACGTGCCGTCAAAAACTAGGTCAGTAGGTCTAAAAATAGAAAAACCTTGTGACCTCTCTAGAGGCCATATATTTCACAAGATCTTCATGAAAATTGGTCAGGACATTCACCTTGATGATATCTAGGTCAAGTTCGAAACTCGGTCACGTGCCGTCAAAAACTAGGTCAGTAGGTCAAATAATAGAAAAACCTTGTGACCTCTCTAAAGGCCATATTTTTCATGGGATCTGTATGAAAGTTGGTCTGAATGTTCATCTTGATGATATCTAAGTCAAGTTCGAAACTAGGTCATGTGCCGTCAAAAACTAGGTCAGTAGGTATAAAAATAGAAAAACCTTGTGACCTCTCTAGAGGCCATACATTTCATGACATCTTCATGAAAATTGGTCAGAACGTTCACCTTGATGATATCTAGGTCAAGTTCGAAAGTGGGTCACGTGCCATCAAAAACTAAGTCATTAGGTCAAATAATAGAAAAACCTTGTGAGCTCTCTAGAGGCCATATTTTTCATGGGATCTGTATGAAAGTTAATCTGAATGTTCATCTTGATGATATCTAGGTCAGTTTCGAAAGTGGGTCACGTGCCGTCAAAACTAGGTCAGTAGGTCAAATAATAGAAAAACCTTGTGACCTCTCTAAAGGCCATATTTTCCATTGGATCTGTATGAAAATTGGTCTGAATGTTCATCTTGATGATATCTAGGTCAAGTTCGAAACAGGGTCATGTGCGGTCAAAAACTAGGTCAGTAGGTCTAAAAATAGAAAAACCTTGTGACCTCTCTAGAGGCCATACTTGTGAATGGATCTCCATAAAAATTGGTCAGAATGTTCACCTTGATGATATCTAGGTCAAGTTTGAAACTGGATCACGTGCCATAAAAAACTAGGTCTGTAGGTCAAATAATAAAAAACCTTGTGACCTCTCTAGAGGCCATACTTTTCTTGGGATCTGTTTGAAAGTTGGTCTGAATGTTCATCTTGATGATATCTAGGTCAAGTTTGAAATTGAGTCAACTGTGGTCAAAAACTAGGTCAGTACGTCTAAAAATATTAAAATCTTTTGACCTCTCTAGAGGCCATATTTTTCAATGGATCTTCATGAAAATTGATCTGAATGTTCACCTTGATGATATCTAGGTCAGTTTCGAAACTGGGTCATGTGCGGTCAAAAACTAGGCCAGTAGGTATAAAAATAGAAAAACCTTGTGACCTCTCTAGAGGCCATATTTTTCATGAGATTTCATGAAAATTAGTGAGAATGTTCACCTTGATGATATCTAGGTAAAGTTCAAAACAGGGTCACGTACCTTCGAAAACTAGGTCAATAGGTTAAATAATAGAAAAACCTAGAGACCATATTTTTCAATGGATCTTCATGAAAATTGGTCAGAATTTTTATCTTGATAATATCTAGGTCAAGTTCAAAACTGGGTCACATGAGCTCAAAAACTAGGTCACTATATCAAATAATAGAAAAAACGACGTCATACTCAAAACTGGGTCATGTGGGAAGAGGTGAGCGATTCAGGACCATCATGGTCCTCTTGTTTTATGGGTGTTTTTGATGTTAAGATGAAAGTGTTGCTTTAGAAGATTTGGTACACTGAAAGTAATGCACAGTTGAAATCCCCTTTTAGCATGCTGTTGGCATTTGCCCTAAATTTGAGCTCAAAAATAAGTCTTAGAATTAAAAGTGTCATTAAACAACTTACGCAAATTATTATTTCTATAGTAGATATTATTTGCATTATTAAAAAATTGTGTATTGTGTCTAGCCTGCAAATCTTTGTTAAACTAATTACTTATATATAATGCCAGTATGTTTCAACATTCGCTTTCAGAACATGTCAGATAATTTATCTCTACATTTAAATTTTGATCTTGTACTAGTATTTGTGTACAGGTAAATACTGCCATTTTAGGCAAACAAAATATGATCAATCAAATTAATTGATTAAACATTTATAAACGAATTGATTTCCGGACGCCTAGAAAAACCTTAAAGGTTAGGCTTGGTGGACAGTTAGAACACAGACTAGGCATATACACTATTTGACTATTTGTTTTTCGGCGTTCATGCGAAATGAACGACAGAATAGGATCAGCAAATCCATGAATCATGCTAGCACTTCATGTTTAATTTTCTGATGCTTTTGCATGAGCTTCGAAATTTTTTTTAATTCATTTCTTATATTTACATTACATTTCCTTTCCATCTGTAAACAAGAATATATTATACATTGCATACATTTTGTTGCATTTAACATTAAAATCAGCTTCCTGACCATTTTGTTCATTTGATGGAACAACTGCGACGTAGTCTAAAGAACCTTCTCCCTGACTATATGCGGATATCGTCAAAATAACTCCTTTTTTAGCTCATCTTTCACATAATGACAGGGTGAGCTTTTGTGATCGCTCGTCGTCCGTCCATCCGTCATCCGTCTGTCCACAATTTCCTTGTGAACACGATAGAGACCACATTTTGTATTTGATTTTAATCAGACTTGCACACAACTTGTATGGGCATAATATCTCGGTCCTTTCGAAAACTGGCCAGATCCCATCATGGGTTCCAGAGTTATGGCCTATTAAATGGCCAAAATTTGCCATTTTTGGCCTGTGAACACGATACAGACCACATTTTGGAATCAACTTTAATAAAACTTGCACACATCTTGTATTGGCATAATATCTCAGTTCCTTCAGAAAACTGGCCAGATCCCGTCATGGGTTCAAGAGTTATGGCCCTTTAAAGGGCCAAAATATGCTATTTTTGGCTTGTGAACACGATAGAGACCACATTTTGCAGTCAGCTTTAATCAAACTTGCACACAACTTGTATTGGCATAATATCTCGGTTCCTTTTGAAAACTGGACAGATCCCATCATGGGTTGCAGAGTTATGGCCCTTTAAAGGGCTAAAATTTGCTACTTTTGGCTTGTGAACATGATAGAGACCACATTTTGCAATCAACTTTAATCAAACTTGCGCACAACTTGTACTGGCATAATATCTCGGTTCCTTTCGAAAACTGGCCAGATCCCATCATTGGTTCCAGAGTTATGGCCCCTTAAAGGGCCAAAATTTGCTATTTTAGCTTTTGCAGCCATATAGAGACACATTTAGGGTTTGATTTGATACAAACTTGCAAAATATCTTCAACAACAATAAATCTTGGATTCCATTATGAAATTATCAGATCCAATCATAGGTGCCGGAGTTGCGGCCCCTGATTGACCCTTAAAAGAGCCAAAATTTGGTAATTATGTCTCCCCCAGGAGACATATTGTTTTTGCCCTGTCCGTCCGTCCGTCCGTACGTCACACTTCATTTCCGAGCAATAACTGGAGAACCATTTGACCTAGAACCTTCAAACTTCATAGAGTTGTAGGGCTGCTGGAGTAGACGACCCCTATTGTTTTTGGGGTCACTCTGTCAAAGGTCAAGGTCACAGGGGCCTGAACATTGAAAACCATTTCCGATCAATAACTAGAGAACCACTTGACCCAGAATGTTGAAACTTCATAGGATGATTGGCCATGAAGAGTAGATGACCCCTATTGATTTTGGGGTCACTCCATCAAAGGTCAAGGTCACAGGGGCCTGAACATTGAAAACCATTTCCGGTCAGTAACTTGAGAACCACTTGACCCAGAATGTTGAAACTTAATAGGATGATTGGTCATGCAGAGTAGATGACTCCTAACGATTTTAGGGTCACTCTGTTAAAGGTCAAGGCCACAGGGGCCTGAACATGGAAAACCATTTCCAATCAATAACTTGAGAACCTCTCGACCCAGAATGTTGAAACTTCATAGGATGATTGTTCATGCAGAGTAAATGACCCTTATTGTTTTTGGGGTCACTCCGTTAAAGGTCAAGGTCACAAGGGCCTGAACATTGATAACCAGTTCTGATCAATAACTTGAGAACCACTTGACCCAGAATGTTGAAACTTCATAGGATGATTGAACGTGCAGAGTAGATGACCCCTATTGATTTTGGGGTCAGTCTATTAAAGGTCAAGGTCACAGTGGCCTGTTCATGTAAAATCATTTTTTGGAAATAACTTGAGAACCACTTGACCTACAATGTTGAAATTTAGCGGGATGACTGGACATGCCAAGTAGATGATCCCTATTGCAGCCAACCATCAGTGTCTTTTTTACTTTCGCTCCTGACCCCTATTGACTTCTTGCCTATAGGACTTTGCATTGGGGGAGACATGCGCTTTTTTACAAAAGCATTTTCTAGTTTTTACCTTGTGAACACGACAGAAGTGACATTTTATATTTGATTTTAACCACACTTACACACAATTTAAGTGACAATAAGGTCTTGGTTCCTTTAAAAAACTGGCTAGACTCCATCATGGGTTCTAGAGTTACTGCCCCTGAAAGGGGCAAAATTTTCTATTTTGGCCATTTCAGCCATATAGAGGTTTCATTTATGCTTTGATTTGATAAAACTTGCACAGAATGATTATCTTGATGATCTCTAGGCCTTGATCGAAACTGGGTCATGTCGGGTCAAAAACTAGGTCATCAGGTCAGATCAAAGGAAAAGCTTGTTGACAACTTAAAGGCCTCATTTATGACCCTATCTTCATGAAACTTGGTCAGAATGTTTATCTTGATGATTTCTAGGAGAAGTTTGAAACTGGATCATATGGGGTCAGAAACTAGGTCATCAGGTCAGATCAAAGGAAAAGCTTGTTAACACTCTTTAGGCCACATTTATGACCCTATCTTCATGAAACTTAGTCAGAATGTTTATCTTGATGATTCCTAGGCCAAGTTTGAAACTGGGTCATATGGGGTCAAAAACTAGGTCACCCAGTCAAATCAAAGGAAAAGCTTGTTAACACTCTTGTTCATTTGATGTGCATGAAACTTGGTCAGAATGTTTGTCTGCATGAAATATCAAATGAATTTTTATCTGGGTCATGTGGGGTCAAAAACTAGGTCACCATGTCAAATCAAATTATAAGCTTGTTTACACCCTAGGGGGCACATTTTTGTTTCTATCTTCATAAATTTTGGTCAGAATGTTTGTTATCATGAAGTCTTGGATGATTTCAGATCTTGGTCACATGGGGTCAGAAACTAGGTCACTAGGTCAAATCAAAGAAAATGCTTGTATACACTCTAGAGGCCACTTTTTTGCTTCAATTTTTACTGAAACTTTGTCAGAATATTCGTCTCCATCAAATCACTGGGTAAAACATGTTTACACTCTTATGGTGCATTACTCAGGTGAGCAACCTAGGGCCATCTTGGCCCTCTTGTATCACTAAGCAGTATTGTCATAACTTCGATGCCTTTCCTTTTGCTGTTCATACAAAATGAACAGCATAATTTTCAATGGAAAAGGATAGGGCAAATGTAATTACATGTATCTACCAGACGGCTAGTCACTGCTTATAGGAAATATCTCAGTAACTTAAATACACACAAGATTAAAATGTTTGCCAGAAATTTTAGTCTGCATACTTGCCTTAGTTTTTCTGCAACTTTCCCATATATTTCGGGTGTCCTTCAATGCAGTACACACTGTTTTTCAGGATGCATATTTACCATAAGACTTTGTATATGGCCATTGCAATACATGTATTACTTGTGTATTCTATTGGTAGCAGTGAAAATCATGTACAATGTACTGTCATGAACATCATCAAGTTCAATGATTTTGTGGCCATTCTGTCTCTGCCAGGTTTTCAAGTAAAGGACCTGTAAATTAAAGTGTTTAATGTCTTTACTTTCAGAGAACACATTCAAAGCAGGTGTTGAGAGGACTGACACAACTTTCAGGTCTAAATGTAAGTCTTAATGGTATTTGTTATAGTCTAAGAGATGGCATCATCAGAATTTCTTCTTATGGATGATTCTTTTAATGGAGTTACTGCCTTTTAACTAATTACTGAATGTGAGCTGCGCCATGAGAAAACCAACATAGTGGCTTTGCGACTGTTCGCTAACAGTTTCTCCAATTCCAATAGGTTTTGAAAGCGAACAGCATGGATCCTGATCAGACTGTGCGGATGCGCAGGCTGGTCTGGATCCATGCTGGTCGCAAAGCCACTATGTTGGTTTTCCCATGGCAGGGCTCATATAGCTGATTGTCTCGGGTTGGAATTTTTAGCAGTAACATAATTATATCAGGTTAGTTGAGTAAATTGTAGTTACTAATGTCCAAACATTCTTAGATATGTATGTTGTCTTATTTCAGGATGTAGTTATAGCAAGTGCAGTGCGTACTCCAGTAGGATCCTTCCTGGGAAGTCTTGCTCCACTTCCTGCTACAAAACTTGGCTCCATCGCCATACAGGGTGCTATTGAAAAAGCCGGTACATATTTATAGAGTAGACACATTTTTCTGCAAAGTTTTTTGGGTTTTTTTCAGAACGTAACTTTTAATAGAGTAAAAATTTATGCAAAAGGAAGTTGAGTATAATTTTGTATATATAATGTTACATTTTATTTTATTTAACACAAAAGTGAACTTTGGAACACTTCATATTCTATAATTTTGTTTTTGGCTTATATAATTATTATTAATTTCTTGTTTCTAGTTGATTGTTGAAATAAAGAAAGTTTATTCCCACATAATATGGCTTTACCATTATAGTTTCTATATGTGACAGGCCTACTTTGCAGTGTGTGGCTGAGGCTGTGTTTCCTGTGCACTGTGCTTCCAGGAAATATATCCTTGCTTTTACCTTTTTAGCTCACCTGTCACAAGGTCCGTGCGTCCGTCCGTGCGTCCGTCCGTAAACTTTTGCTTGTGACCACTCTAGAGGTCACATTTTTCATGGGATCTTTATGAAAGTTGGTCAGAATGCTCATCTTGATGATATCTAGGTCAAGTTCGAAACTGGGTCACGTGCCATCAAAAACTAGGTCAGTAGGTCTAAAAATAGAAAAACCTTGTGACCTCTCTAGAGGCCATATATTTCACAAGATCTTCATGAAAATTGGTCAGAATGTTCACCTTGATGATATCTAGGTCAAGTTCGAAACTGGGTCACGTTCCATCAAAAACTAGGTCAGTAGGTCTAAAAATAGAAAAACCTTGTGACCTCTCTAGAGGCCATATATTTCACAAGATCTTCATGAAAATTGGTCAGAATGTTCACCTTGATGATATCTAGGTCAAGTTCGAAACTGGGTCACGTTCCATCAAAAACTAGGTCAGTAGGTCTAAAAATAGAAAAACCTTGTGACCTCTCTAGAGGCCATATATTTCACAAGATCTTCATGAAAATTGGTCAGAATGTTCACCTTGATGATATCTAGGTCAAGTTCGAAACTGGGTCATGTGCCGTCAAAAACTAGGTCAGTAGGTCAAATATTAGAAAAACCTTGTGACCTCTCTAAAGGCCATATTTTTCATTGGATCTGTATGAAAGTTGGTCTGAATGTTCATCTTGATGATATCTAGGTCAAGTTCGAAACTGGGTCACCTGCGGTCAAAAACTAGGTCAGTAGGGCTAAAAATAGAAAAACCTTGTGACCTCTCTAGAGGCCATATATTTCATGAGATCTTCATGAAAATTGGTCAGAATGTTCATCTTGATGATATCAAGGTCAAGTTCGAAAGTGGGTCAAGTGCCGTCAAAAACTAGGTCAGTAGGTCAAATAATAGAAAAACCTTGTGACCTCTCAAGAGGCCATATATTTCACAAGATCTTCATGAAAATTGGTCAGAATGTTCATCTTGATGATATCTAGGTCAAGTTCGAAACTGGGTCACGTTCCTTCAAAAACTAGGTCAGTAGGTCTAAAAATAGAAAAACCTTGTGACCTCTCTAGAGGCCAAATATTTCACAAGATCTTCATGAAAATTGGTCAGAATGTTCACCTTGATGATATCTAGGTCAAGTTCGAAACTGGGTCACGTGCCATCAAAAACTAGGTCAGTAGGTCAAATAATAGAAAAACCTTGTGACCTCTCTAAAGGCCATATTTTTCATGGGATCTGTATGAAAGTTGGTCAGAATGTTCATCTTGATGATATCTAGGTCAGGTTTGAAATTGGGTTACCTGCGGTCAAAAACTAGGTCAGTAGGGCTAAAAATAGAAAAACCTTGTGACCACTCTAGAGGCCATATATTTCATGAGATCTTCATGAAAATTGGTCAGAATGTTCGTCTTGATGATATCTAGGTCAAGTTCGAAACTGGGTCACGTGCCATCAAAAACTAGGTCAGTAGGTCAAATAATAGAAAAACCTTGTGACCTCTCTAGAGGCCATATTTTTCATGGGATCTGTATGAAAGTTGGTCAGAATGTTCATCTTGATGATATCTAGGTCAGGTTTGAAATTGGGTCACGTGCGGTCAAAAACTAGGTCAGTAGGTCTAAAAATAGAAAAACCTTGTGACCACTCTAGAGGCCATATATTTCATGAGATCTTCATGAAAATTGGTCAGAATGTTCGTCTTGATGATATCTAGGTCAAGTTCGAAACTGGGTCACGTGCCATCAAAAACTAGGTCAGTAGGTCAAATAATAGAAAAACCTTGTGACCTCTCTAGAGGCCATATTTTTATGGGATCTGTATGAAAGTTGGTCAGAATGTTCACCTTGATGATATCTAGGTCAGGTTCGAAAGTGGGACACGTGCCGTCAAAAACTAGGTCATTAGGTCAAATAATAGAAAGACCTTATGACCTCTAAAGGCCATATTTTTCATGGGATCTATATGAAAATTGGTCTGAATGTTCATCTTGATGATATCTAGGTCAAGTTCGAAACAGGGTCATGTGCGGTCAAAAACTAGGTCAGTAGGTCTAAAAATAGAAAAACCTTGTGACCTCTCTAGAGGCCATACTTGTGAATGGATCTCCCTAAAAATTGGTCAGAATGTTCATCTTGATGATATCTAGGTCAAGTTTGAAACTGGGTCATGTGCCATAAAAAACTAGGTCAGTAGGTCAAATAATAGAAAAACCTTGTGACCTCTCTAGAGGCCATACTTTTCATGGGATCTGTATGAAAGTTGGTCTGAATGTTCATCTTTATGATATGTAGGTTAAATTTGAAACTGGGTCAACTGCTATCAAAAACTAGGTCAGTAGGTCTAAAATTATTAAAATCTTTTGACCTCTCTAGAGGCCATATTTTTCAATGGATCTTCATGAAAATTGATCTGAATATTCACCTTGATGATATCTAGGTCAGTTTCAAAACTGGGTCACGTGCGGTCAAAAACTAGGCCAGTAGGTATAAAAATAGAAAAACCTTGTGACCTCTCTAGAGGCCATATTTTTCATGAGATCTTCATGAAAATTAGTGAGAATGTTCACCTTGATGATATCTATTTAAAGTTCAAAACAGGGTCACGTACCTTCGAAAACTAGGTCAATAGGTCAAATAATAGAAAAACCTTGTGACCTCTCTAGAGACCATATTTTTCAATGGATCTTCATGAAAATTGGTCAGAATTTTTATCTTGATAATATCTAGGTCAAGTTCAAAACTGGGTCACATGAGCTCAAAAACTAGGTCACTATGTCAAATAATAGAAAAAAGGACGTCATACTCAAAACTGGGTCATGTGGGAAGAGGTGAGCGATTCAGGACCATCATGGTCCTCTTGTTTATAAGTAACCAAACCAAAAAAGTTAAAAATGAACTTTTACATTATTTCAGCATAATGTTTGCTATGTTGTGTTAACAGGAATTCCTAAAGATGCGGTACAGGAGGTTTATATGGGCAACGTGTTACAGGGTATGGAGGGGCAGGCCCCTTGTAGACAGGCAACACTTGGGGCAGGTAATATATTATATATTGTTCCAAATTTTTGTTTTGAAAATTTTTACCCCAGTTGAGTCTCTTATGAATTTGTCACAGGTTGTTATTTGTAGCAAAACAAAAGTCACCCTTAAAACTGTAGGTTTGGACAATTTTGTTTGTTCCTTTTCTGAGTATAATAAAGTAATACTCCAGTGAGCTCTATGAAATTAAATTTGAAGTGAAAATAAGTATGGATGGCCCAACAAGGTCAGCAGTATCTAAGACTAACACTGAACTTTAAGAGTTAGGGAAAGAAGGCAGAATTAAGACTAATACAATTTTTTCCCAAGACGTAAAAACAGTTCAGTTTAAAATGTATTTTTTTTTTACTCTTTAGCCAACCAGAGCACAAATTACTGATGGTAAGCTTTTAGGATCATTTGATGTTTGTCCTTCGTCCATCTGTTGTCTACAGTTCCTTTATGGGACCTCTCCTATTAAACCACCAAAGTAGTTCGAACCAAACTTCATAAGATTGTTCCTTTGGCGGTCCTCTTTCAGATTTCTAGTGATTTAGGTCAGCCATGAAGGATTCTTGCTGCCCTGGCTAACAAAAGGAAACACTTGAAAAATCTTAGAAACTGCTGGCTTATTTTCAAAATAATTTTGCACTTAAATTCGTAGTGCAATCCTTAACCAGATTTCTTCAAGTCATGTTGATTTATTTTAAAACATGGACGCCAGGGGACAGGGCAAGTTTTTCCTAATTGCTGTACGGAAAATTTGTAAAATCTTCTCATCTGAAACTACAGGAATTTCACAAATAACTCCACTGGTAAGTTTCTTTGAGGAACCTCATCCAAGAATGTTCAAATTCTTCTGATTCTGTCAAAGAAAAGGTGGTAGAGCCAAAAAAAGAAAATGTCATGTTGTCATAAACTGCTGGCTCAGTTTTGAAATAATTTCACAGAAACGTTTCCTCGATTACCATATACAAACTTTGTTCAAATTAGAAAAAATTTATTCTGGTTTGTCAGAAACATGGACACTTAAGAGTGCATAGTTACTCTTTCCTGCATTGTTTATATATAGTGGTTCCTATTTGTACACAGAAGAGAAAAAGTCCTTGTCAGAAACAACTGGCCCAATATCAAAATGATTTCACAGAAATTTTCATTGCATGTCACTCTGCCAAACTTAAAGCCAGTTGTGAAACTCAGGTCAGCAATCTAGGACCATCATAGCCCTCTTGTTTCTATTACAGTCAATAATTCTGGGTATTAATGCAAGTGAAATATAAATAGATTAAAATAACAACTGCATTGTCTGTTCCAAGGGCACTACAGTATGAAAGATTAAGAAAAATGTCACCAATACTTTATTTAGATTTTTCCTAGTCTTCAAAAAATAGTGTTCTCTGTAATGTTGATCTTGCAGAAACTTACTTGAGGGACATTTTAATCACTACCGTTCTACCAATATCTGAGTGTTTTGAAATACTTCTTTGCATGATGCAATCAGTTTTTGGAAGATTTAACATATCTGTTTATCACAGGGTTACCAATAACAACACCAACTACAGCGATCAACAAGGTGTGTGCATCTGGTATGAAATCTGTCATGATGGCAGCTCAGAGCATCATGTGTGGTAGTCAGGTATGTAAAACATTATTTATGGAAAGGATCAAGATTTTCTTGCATTTGTGTTGAAGTATTGGACGGTCATAACATGTGAACCCAGGTATGTCAGTATATTGTGAATCAGTCCGGTCAGTCATAGTACCATTTATGGATTTCAGAACAGATTACAAAATGTATTTTGTTTAATAAAACTTGAATTTATTTAAATAAGAGTGGACTGTGGCTGGTAGGTTTGATGATAACTTCTCATCCTCAGGGGTCTAGCTAGGTCCAATTTTTTAGGAGAAGTCACTTCTCCCTCCAGCTGATTTAGGGAGAAGTGGGGAGACTTAAGAGAGAAGTGGGAAGACTTTTCCTACCGCAGTGCTGTTGAGTGATACGAAAGGTGGCTGTAATTTTCTTGTTTCTATATAAAAAACATTGAAGAGACCATTCATTTTCTTAGTTAGGTAATTTCCCATACAGTGGTAATCTTACCCGCTGATTTTTGGGGATATCTGTATGAAATATTTATTATTAACACCGAGTCACCACCTCGGTGAACAATATCTGGCTCGTATAAAACAGAAAGTAAATTGTGTAAACTAGAAATTATACGTATTCAAATCAATTCATCAGTGGAAATTTAACGTATGTAATACAGTGTAACTTCCAAAAACCGGACCTTCTGAAAACCGGAAACCTTTGAAAACCGCACGAAACTCAAGGTCCCATTTTTTTTCTGTTCTTATTTCTATATATTTTTAACCTCTGAAAACCGGAACTTCCGAATTCTGATAACCGGACGATTTTTGAAGCACCGTTTATATTTTAATACTAAAATTGACTTCTGAAAACCGAACAGCAAAATATTTGCTGGATTAAAAGTGTCACCTGATCATCCAGAAACGCTGTCAACATGTTCTTTTGTTTATTTATTAGCAGTGTGCGTTTATTTTGACACGCTATATAATCATAGTGATCATTTGATGCAAAAGTAAGGAAGTAAATAGCGATTATTTTCATTTGTATTCAGTTTGTGAAAACGTGATGAATTAAATGTGTTTAAAACTTTCTTAATATTTGAACGAAAGAAAGACAGATGATTTAAATGATTTAGTTACACCTATTAAACTATGCATTATCAACATTAATTAAAATTTAATGTTGACGAACTTGGGACTCCAAAGATGGTAAAATATGTAAGTGGAAAATGTTTGCGTAAATGCTATTATTAAAGTTCTGTTTTTTTTATATTTGTTATTTAGTAGGGATGGGAACGAATACTGAAATCAATATTCGAATATTCGGTTTGCCATATTCGAATATATTCGAATATTCGGTTTGCTTTAATGGAAGCTTTCAATTCTTATTAAGTGATTGGCATAAACACAACGTATTCATTTGTTTACAGCGTGGATCATCGTACGTAATAAGGCCAAAAAATGTTTGCTTCGGGTAACCCGATCCTACTTTGCAAAACCCGCCGATCCTAGCATATTATTTTACGATTCTGTCAATATAATCATGAACATATTTAACTAATTCAGTGTTTTAGCTTCAAAATAATACAAAAAATCAAAACGATTATAATTTAGACCGTCGCAATTTTATCTAAAAATAGCAGGTCGCCCCATTTAAACACGTGATGCGCTGTTGTATTACCGCCGCCATTTTGAAAATTTTTAATCGTCGTGTAAAAAGCAAGTAAGGCAAACTTAAACCTCCTTCAACATGAACTTATGCATCAGTAATATGTTATCTTGATTTTATTATAAAAGTTAATTCGAATACGGCCGATTGCGGATGAAAACCGATTCTGCGGATGGTCTGAAACGTCGTACAAAATATTGTGAAAAGATCGGCAATATCTACAAGTTTGGTATTGTTTTCGAAAAAAAAATTCTACAACTTGTTACATAAAACAGGCGCCAATAAAAATGAACAAACGATATAAAGATATCACATTTACGCCTAATACAAACTGTTAATCCGTAGCGATTACCCCAGGTAATTATGTATTGCAATTTTCTTGTTAATTGGACATCTTTTGACATGCATCTGACACAATGACGCCTGTTGCAAACTGTTAATCCGTAACGATGGCCCCTGCCAATTATGCATTGCTATTTTCTTGTTAATTGGACATCTTTTGATACTCGTGAAACAAACATGACATGGTTTTATTCTGTAGAATTAGCATGCTCATATTGCCCAAAATCAATGATACTTATTTTGAACAAAAATATACAATAATTTACGAATATTCGAATTTGATTTTCATATTCGAATATTCGACCGATTTCCGAATATTCGAATATTCGAATATTCGTTCCCATCCCTATTATTTAGGTATTTATTATCCTTAATGTTTGTAATAATTTAATTAATTAATTAATCTATATGAAATTGTAAAATTAAAAAGGATAAAAATCTCCTTCATCATACATGTAAGAAAACATAACTCTTGTGCACCACGTCCACTTTGCCTACAAACTTTCAAACTTCTGAATTCCGGAAACTTCCAAAAACCGATCTTTTAGGCTGGTCTGGAGGTCGTTTGGTTTTCAGAAGTTACACTGTACAACATACATGTCATTCTTTTACCATAGATAACAGTTAATTGTGTTCAATATTCCAATTAATCGCATGGTTAATCAGCAATTTCTTTATAAAAATATGCTTTTTTTGCCCTCGAACATGTTGATAATTAAACGCAAAGTGTCAAAGACGTAACCACAGCGCTAATTGGCTGAACACAATCAACTCTTGTGTATCCGATAATTTGATTCGCTCCACACTTCTTGGGGAAAATCTCGCAAGTACCTGAAGTAGGCGGAGCTTTAATTATGCTTTCGGCGTGTGTCTCTGTGTATTCAACACACATTTCGACACCGTGCAAATTGTCAACAGTCCAGGTGGCGGTAATTAGCGAATGCGGAAATCAAAGAAAATCGGTCGACTTGCATTTCGCTTTGAGGTTAGTTTTGAGCGAAGTTTGAAGTTCCAAAGCGGCTATTTCGCTCAGGTTGCCCACTCACGAGAGCCTTGATCCTCTCTTCTAATGTTTTGAGCCAAAGGCACTGGCATATGTATAATAAATTTGTCTTGTAGTGTAACTTAAGTCCTTCAAACAAGGGTTCACTACAAGAGCTGCAGTGGCTTTTCTGGCAAACACATTCATAGTGACTTTTCTGGTAAAGAGGGCTATAATGGCTTTCCTAGCAGATAGCCATAGTGGTTCTTCTGGCAAAGAAAGCCATAGTGGCTTTCCTGGCAGCCAGCCATAATGGTTCTTCTGGTAAAGAAAGCTATAATGGCTTTCCTAGCAGACAGCCATAGTGGTTCTTCTGGCAAAGAAAGCCATAGTGGCTTTCCTGGCAGCCAGCCATAGTGGTTCTTCTGGTAAAGAAAGCTATAATGGCTTTCCTGGCAGACAGCCATAGTGGTTCTTCTAGCAAAGAAAGCTATAGTGGCTTTCCTGGCTGTCAGCCATAGTGGTTCTTCTGGCAAAGAAAGCTATATTGGCTTTCCTGGCAGCCAGCCATAGTGGTTCTTCTAGCAAAGAAAGCTATATTGGCTTTCCTGGCAGCCAGCCATAGTGGTTCTTCTGGCAAAGAAAGCTATAGAGGCTTTCCTGCCAGCCAGCCATAGTGGTTCTTCTGCGAAAGAAAGCTATAGTGGCTTTCCTAGCAGATGGCCATAGTGGTTCTTCAGGAAATGAAAGCCATTGTGGCTTTTCTGGCAAAGAAATCCATAGTGATAGTGACTTTTCTGGCAAGGAAATCTATAGTGGCTTTCTGGCAGACAGCCATATGATTTTTTGGCTAAGAAAGCTGTAGTGGCTTTCCTGGCAAAAAACATAGTGGTTTTTCTGGCAAAGACAGATTAAGTGACAGTCATAGTGGCTTTCCAGGCAGACAGCCATAGTGGTTCTTCTGACAAAGAAAGCCATAGTTTCTTTTTTTCTGGCAAAGATAGCCATAATTACTTTTATGGAAAAAACAACCATAGTGGCTTTCCTGGCAGATAATTATAGTGGTTCTTCTGGCAAAGACAGCTGTAAAGACTTTTCTGGCAGTGAACTCCCAGCAGGCCTCAAGACAATAAAAGTGTTAAAATAATGTTACAATTCATGTATTCACATTTTTGTAGCCAAAAAATAATAATTTTGGGGCTGCACTTAGATTTGCCATTATCTTTCTGTTCTTCCAAATTTGTTGTGCATATCTTAAAATGTATTTGACATAGAGTGGTCAGACCTCACAGGATTGTTATTCAGCATGTGAAGTTGTGCACCTTGTGTTCTAATTGGGATTTCATATAGCCAGATCAGAGTTATGGCCCTTTACTTAATAGAAATATGCATACAGTGACAGAAGTGAGTGCACTAGTGTCCTATGGATGCACATCTAGTTTTTATGCCCCCGAAGGGAGGCATATAGTTTTTGAACCGTCTGTCTGTCGGTCTGTCAGTCTGTCGGTCTGTCAGTCTGTCGGTCTGTCGGTCTGTCCGCATTTTTCGTGTCCGGTCCATATCTTTGTCATCGATGGATGGATTTTCAAATAACTTGGCATGAATGTGTACCACAGTAAGACGATGTGTCGCGCGCAGGACCCAGGGCTGTAGCTCAAAGGTCAAGGTCACACTTAGACATTAAAGGTTATTGCATTGATGGGCGTGTCCGGTCCATATCTTTGTCATCGATGGATGGATTTTCAAATAACTTGGCATGAATGTGTACCACAGTAAGACGATGTGTCGCGCGCAAGACCTAGGTCCGTAGCTCAAAGGTCAAGGTCACACTTAGACATTAAGGGATAGTGCATTGATGGGCGTGTCCGGTCCATATCTTTGTCATCGATGGATGGATTTTCAAATAATTTGGCATGAATGTGTACCACAGTAAGACGACGTGTCGCGCCCAAGACCCAGGTCCGTATCTCAAAGGTCAAGGTCACACTTAGATATTAAGGGATAGTGCATTGATGGGCGTGTCCGGTCCATATCTTTGTCATCGATGGATGGATTTTCAAATAACTTGGCATGAATGTGTACCACAGTAAGACGACGTGTCATGCGCAAGACCCAGGTCCGTAGCTGAAAGGTCAAGGTCACACTTAGATGTTAAAGGTCTTTTTTCATGATAGTGCATTGATGGGCGTGTCCGGTCCATATCTTTGTCATTCATGCATGGATTTTAAAATAACTACGCATAAATGTGTGACACAGTAAGACGACGTGTCGCGCGCAAGACCCAGCTCCGTAGGTCAAAGGTCCTAAACTCGAACATCGGCCATAACTATTCATTTAAAGTGCCATCGGGGGCATGTGTAATCCTATGGAGACAGCTCTTGTTCCATATGAATTAACAGAGAAGTTGTAATTTATGTATCTTGTACAAAACATGTTCATTGCTATTAGCTAAATTTCAGAACTTACTCTGATGATACTGCCTACACACTAGTAATGAGTTGTTTATAAGTTGGTTATTAACTGTATGTATTTTTTCTGTATCCAGGAAGTGATGGTTGCCGGGGGTATGGAGAGTATGTCCAATGCACCATACTACATGAAGAGAGGACAAACACCATACGGAAAAGTTGAGCTTCTTGTGAGTATTCATTGGTTACTTCACACTACCAGTCAAGATGATGTTGGTGGGATCCCAGTCCAAATGAGATGTCAAGTTAATACACTTCTTCGATAATTTTTTGGAAGTTGTCATTAGTTTAGCAAATAAATATGTCTGAGAAATAGAAAGTTTGTTGACCATAGTCAGTAGGTCTATTACTGTTGGTCAGAGACCACCAATTCAAAAAAGTACAGGGAACTTACTGGGAATGAGGTAAGTGTATACCTGGGAATAAGGTAACATCTGTGCGTTCTGATTGGTCAGTCATGTAAACAAACCCAGGAAGTGATTATTTTTTCAAAATTGATATTTTTTCACTGCATTTACAGTATTTTATTATACAAATTTTGACAAAATTTGCTACATTTTATGTGTATTGAAAAAAAGTTTTATCAAACGAATTTCTCCCGCCATGTCAATGATGTAAACAGGGGGTCATCTCATTCACACGAAAATTACTTAAATAAAGTATCACTATTCATATGTTTTTCGTCCGATATTTTGGTAGAACTAAGATAGTTCTTGAAAAACTTGTTATTAGATATACATGTTTCAATGTATGGAAGGCCGTACACGCCATAATGTTACAATGTAAGTCTATGGGAAAACAATTGGTGGTCTCTAACCTATAATAGAGCTAAAACATGACTTTCATCGAAAGTCATCACAGGTAATGTAAATGGCCGGAAATCTGTTGTAAATGATGTAGAAAGACGTTTCGTGCAAAAATAAGCGTGAAATTTGATATTTTTTTTTTATTTGGCCTCTTTTTTTAACAGGTGTGCCCATTTTTATCTGAGCTTTTTGGACAAAAAGGATCATTTTTATATCTGTAATGTTAGAGAATGATCAAAATTATTAGACCTTATTTCTATTTTTAGCTCACCTGTCACAAAGTGACAAGGTGAGCTTTTGTGATCACGCAGCGTCCGTCGTCCGTCCGTCAGTCCGTTCGTGCGTGCGTGCATAAACTTTTGCTTGTGACCACTCTAGAGGTCACAATTTTCATTGGATCTTTATGAATATTGGTCAGAATGTTCATCTTGATGATATCTAGGTCAAGTTTGAAACTGGGTCATGTGCGGTCCAAAACTAGGTCAGTAGGTCTAAAAATAGAAAATCCTTGTGACCTCCCTAGAGGCCATATTTTTCAATGGATCTTCATAAAAATTGGTCAGAATGTTCATCTTGATGATATCTAGGTCAAGTTTGAAACTGGGTCATGTACGGTCTAAAACTAGGTCAGTAGGTCTAAAAATAGAAAAACCTTGTGACCTCTCTAGAGGCCATATGTTTCATGAGATCTTCATGAAAATTGGTTAGAATGTTCACCTTGATGATATCTAGGTCAAGTTTGAAACTGGGTCTTGTGCAGTCCTAAACTAGGTCAGTAGGTCTAAAAATAGAAAAACCTTGTGACCTCTCTAGAGGCCATATATTTCACAAAATCTTCATGAAAATTGGTCAGAACGTTCACCTTGATGATTTCTAGGTCAAGATTGAAACTGGGTCACGTGCCTTCAAAAACTAGGTCAGTAGGTCAAATAATAGAAAAAGCTTGTGACCTCTCTAGAGACCATATTTTTCATGGGATCTGTATGAAAGTTGGTCTGAATGTTCATCTTGATGATATCTAGGTCAGGTTCGAAAAGGGTCACGTGCCATCAAAAACTAGGTCAGTAGGTCAAATAATAGAAAAACCTTGTGACCTCTCTAAAGGCCATATTTTTCATGGGATCTGTATGAAAGTTGGTCTGAATGTTCATCTTGATGATATCTAGGTCAAGTTCGAAACAGGGTCATGTGCGGTCAAAAACTAGCTCAGTAGGTCAAATAATAGAAAAACCTTGTGACCTCTCTAGAGTTCATATTTTTCATGGGATCTGTATAAAAATTGGTCTCAATGTTTATCTTGATGATATATAGATCAGGTTTGAAACTGGGTCAACTGCGATCAAAAACTAGGTCAGTAGGTCTTAAAATAGAAAAACCTTGTGACCTCTCTAGAGGCCATACTCTTGAATGGATCTTCATGAAAATTGGTCTGAATGTTCACCTTGATGATATCTAGGTCAAGTTTGAAACTGGGTCACATGCCTTAAAAAACTAGGTCAGTAGGTCAAATAATAAAAAAACCTTGTGACCTCTCTAGAGGCCATACTTTTCATGGGATTTGTATGAAAGTTGGCCTGAATGTTCATCTTGATGATATCTAGGTCAAGTTTGAAACTGGGTCAACTGGGGTCAAAAACTAGGTCAGTAGGTCTAAAATTACAAAAATCTTTTGACCTCTCTAGAGGCCATATTTTTCAATGAATCTGCATGAAAATTGATCTGAATGTTCACCTTGATAATATCTAGGTCAGTTTCGAAACTGGGTCATGTGCGGTCAAAAACTAGGCCAGTAGGTATAAAAATAGAAAAACCTTGTGACCTCTCTAGAGGCCATATTTTTCATGAGATCTTCATGAAAATTGGTGAGAATGTTCACCTTGATGATATCTAGGTAAAGTTCAAAACATGGTCACGTACCTTCGAAAACTAGGTCAAATAATAGAAAAAGCCTTCTGACCTCTCTAGAGACCATATTTTTCAATGGATCTTCATGAAAATTGGTCAGAATTTTTATCTTGATAAGATCTAGGTCAAGTTCAAAACTGGGTCACATGAGCTCAAAAACTAGGTCACTATGTCAAATAATAGAAAAAACGACATCATACTCAAAACTGTGTCATGTGGGAACAGGTGAGCGATTCAGGACCATCATGGTCCTCTTGTTTACGGAATGAATCGTGTTTCAGCTTCCAAGTCAAATCAAAAGCAGACAACTGAAATTTTCACGAAAAATTGCAGTCTGACGACGACAGGGACTGATTCTGGGCATATAAATCGACAGGGGGTGACCTCAGTAAACTGTCCATATCTTTCTTAAAACTGAACATTTCTTGATGAAACTTTGTAAGACATTTGGTATTGGATCATGTTTCACAATTTCACTGTAAAATTGGAAAATGGGACACGAAACATTCATCTATAGGTCAGAGACCACCAATTCAAAAAAGTACAGGGAACTTACTGGGAATGAGGTAAGTGTATACCTGGGAATAAGGTAACATCTGTGCGTTCTGATTGGTCAGTCATGTAAACAAACCCAGGAAGTGATTATTTTTTCAAAATTGATATTTTTTCACTGCATTTACAGTATTTTATTATACAAATTTTGACAAAATTTGCTACATTTTATGTGTATTGAAAAAAAGTTTTATCAAACGAATTTCTCCCGCCATGTCAATGATGTAAACAGGGGGTCATCTCATTCACACGAAAATTACTTAAATAAAGTATCACTATTCATATGTTTTTCATCCGATATTTTGGTAGAACTAAGATAGTTCTTGAAAAACTTGTTATTAGATATACATGTTTCAATGTATGGAAGGCCGTACACGCCATAATGTTACAATGTAAGTCTATGGGAAAACAATTGGTGGTCTCTAACCTGTTGCTGTCTGTAAACTGATGTATGTTCCTCTAATGTATCCAGGAAAACAAGAAGTCTGAGTCAGTATTTGCATATAGGAAAATGGGAATAACCTAATAAAAAACAAAGAATGCAATGTATTCAGGGACTGTAATGTAAGCAGATAAGATATGGTTTTAAATGTATTTAAATATCTAGCTTCGAATCTAATACATTAATAAAATTATGCAAAGTATAGTGCAAAAGAGGTAATTTTATAGATATTTAAGATGTATTTCTTTTTCATAGTGATACACTTCTGTAAGCTTGACAAGGCTTGACTCTATACAGCATTTGCTCATAGGGCAACTTCAACTATATTTTTACTTGCCTGAACCCAATTTTTGGTTGCTCGAATGTAATATGGTGATGTGATGAGATATTACAATGCAGTATAGCAAAAAATACAGCAGTACATGATTATATTTAGAGAAGTATTTCTTGGGATGTTTCATATATCTCACTTGCCCAACGAGCAACTAAGTATGATTTTTTGCCTGCCTGCACTCCACTTTTACCTGCCCCAGGCAATAGGGCAGTCCTTAAAGTTGAGCACTGAATTGGGCAAAATCCCATGAAAAATATAAAAGAAATTACCAGGACAGTGATTTGTGGAAGGGAAAGATGGTGATTATATCAACTATGTACTGACAATGCACTGTTTGTTGTAGGATGCAGTGGTGTTTGATGGTCTTACAGATGCATATGGAAAATTTCATATGGTATGTTGTCAACTAGATATGTTTATTATTAATTAATGAATTTTGATAAACAATAATCAGTTGTTCAGTGAGAATACTGTTAATAGTGTGAACATTTACGCCAAACATCACACAGTTTGTGCACTGCAAGTTATTGATCTGAATCCAAGGTGTCACAGGTTGAAGTTAACATAGAGTCATTGAATTGTTTGTTTTCTCTTTCAACTTTTGCTGTCTTTTAGCAACTGTCGGCCATCTGCAAATAATTTGTACCTCTTGAAAAGGCACAGAGAACGGAACATTGCTGTGCGTTAATTTTTTTCGAGCCCGCTTGTGGAAGCGAAGACCTAGTTGTCCAAATGGCTGTTCGGTATATGTGCGTGCGTCCGTCTGGATTTGTTTGTCCGGACCATAACTTTGACCTGCATGGAGCAATCTCATTTATATTTGGCATGAATATTAACCTAAGTAAGACGGAGTGTCATGCCCAAACCACAGGTTCCTATCTAAAAGGTCAAGGTCATACTTGGAGGTCAAAGGTTAAATTCAATAATGACTTTGTCCGAAGCATGTCTTCTTCATGCATGGAGGGATTTTGATTTAACTTGGCACAAATGTTCACAACGATGTGACGGAGTGTCTTGCGCAAGAACCAGGACCCTAGGTCTAAGGTCAAGGTCACACTTAGAGGTCAAAGGTCAGATACAAGAATGACTTTGTCCGAAGCATTTCTTTTTCATGCATGGAGAAATTTTGATGTAACTTGGCACAATTGTTCACCATGAGACGGAGTGTCATGTGCAACAACATAGAATTACTTCCCTTTATTGTTACTATAAATAGCTTATATTATAACTTTTTTTATTACTGGTCGTAGGGAAAAATCAAGACCACTTTTCTGTAGTACAACGTGCATGTTACATCCAATTTTGAGGTGTATTTTGACCTATCTCTACTGGTAAGGATTTTTGTGTGGACTTAGGCAGCTGGCGGGCTCGACATGTTGCCCGTGGGCATCTAGTTTAAATACATTTGTATATTTGTCAATTTTATTCAATTTATTGAACAAATTCAAAATAATTATATAGTATTATGTGTGGATACATATGTAATAAAAAGATTATTAGCTTTGCATTGAGAAATATGTACTCATTCTTTAGCGGAATAATATTGCGCTCCTAAAGTCAAGCAATACTTGTACAAAGCTAATTACCAGTAAATATTCACAAGGTTGTTCAAAAAATTCTATGAATATCATATCTCTTTTTGCTATTTGACATTAATTATCCTGTATTTGGTTCTCTCTAGTATTAATTTAGATTAGACATGATGAGGCTTTCTCTGAGTTGATGGTATAAACTGGATACCTATTGCTCAAGTTGGAGATACTTAATATATCAGTATAATTATGTTGATGTAGGGTATATGTGGTGAGACTACAGCCAAAAAATTCAACATTGGTCGTGAAGCACAAGACGCATATGCTATAAGGAGTTACAAACTTACGAGTGAATCATCCGAGGCAGGAATCTTCAAAAATGAGATAGTTCCGGTACAGATCCCTCAGAAAAAGGGTACAGAATTTCATTTTGAGATAATATTAAACAGTGAAGTAAAGAAAAATATTTCATGATTCTGTTTTGTTCAATTCAGCTGTTTTGTTAGGCTTCATGCAATTGTCAACATTGCAGTTTTAATGCAGCAGTCTGTATACCTAGTCAGTATTCCTGAAATCCTTACCAGTACTAACATGTTCTCAGCAAGGTAACTTGCAACATCTTACCTTAGAGGTTTGGTCTTTAGTCAGTTATCACATAGAATATAAAGCCTCACCTGAGGTTGAAACCTTTCCTTCCTGGTTGAAAGTCTAGTACTCTACCTGTTGAGAAATATTGGCTGGCCATTGTATATTTAATACCGATATTTATGTTTATTGCTGTATATAAACAAAGGCAGAGTGGTTATGTTACACATAGCGCTTGATACAGTAAAATTGGTTAGTCTTTTAGGATTGCATTCAAGGAGACAGAATTTAATTAGTCTACCATTTCAGTAAAGGGAATATCTAGGGAACTAGTGGCTGCTAACTTGTTCTTCTTCTCTTCACACAGATTGACAGTTCATACGACTGTCTAATTAATATATTTTAACTTTTATTGTTTTGTCTGTATCTGACTTTTGATGCTGCATGTGTCCGCTGAAATCTCATAACATTTATACTTTGTGAATAAAAAAAATTCTACACATTTTACAGGCTATTTGAGTTTTATTTTAGGTAAATGCTCCCAAAAAAACTCAGGACATTTTTTCCCCCCCCCATTTTTTCCTAAATTTCCAACAGGGCTGTTAGCAGTGTTTTGGGCCAAAATCCACATATCTTCTCAAAAACTTTTTTCTCCACATTTTCAGTAAACAGTTCCCCATAATATTTTTAGCTCGACTATATGAAGTATATGGAGAGCTATCCTACTCACCCCGGTGTTGGCGTCTTACCACGTCCCCACCTTGGTTGAAGTTTTTTTACACTTTCTCTTTTTTTCTCCTTACTTCTGTAATTACTTGATGGATTTGCTTTAAACTTAAAATAGTTATTTCTCATCAGCACCCACATCGTATGGCACAAGGGCCATAACTCTCACACCAGTATTTCATGAATTATCCCCCCTTTTTACTTAGAATTTCAGGTTAAAGTTTTGATGCACTTTCACTCTATCTTAGTTATTCCTAAATGGATTTGATTCAAACTGAAAGTAGTTGTTCCACATCATCTCCCACATCATATGGCACAAGGCCCATAACTCTGGTACCAATATTTAATGAATTATCCCCCCTTTTACTTCAAATTTCAGGTTAAAGTTTTGATGCACTTTCACTATATCTCAGTTATTACTAAATGGATTTGATTCAAACTTAAAATATTTGTTCAACATCATCACTCACATCATATGACACAAGGGCCTTAACTCTTGCACCAGTATTTTATGAATTATCCCCCCCCCTTTTTTTTACTTAGAATTTCAGGTTAAAGTTTTGATACACTTTCACTCTATCTCAGTTATAACTAAATGGATTTGATTCAAACTTAAAATAGTTTTTTCACCTTATCACCCACATCATATGACACAAGGTGCATAATTCTGGCACTAATTTTTCAAATATTATGCCCTCTTTTACTTAGAATTTAAGATTAATTTTGATGCATTTTCACTATATCTCGGTTATTACGAAATGCATTTGATTCAAACTTGAAGTAGTTGTTCCACATCATCACCCACACTATATGACACAAGGTGCATAACTCTTGCACCAATATTTTATGAATGATGCCCCCCCCTTTTTGCTTAGAATTATACTTATATAGTGTTTTGATACACTTTATCTTTACCTCTCTTGTTACTTAATATTTTTGACACAGACTCAGGCTATTGTGCAATATCTCATCCACCATTAGAGTCATAAAACACTCCAATGACAGTTCCAGTTTTCTCAGATGTGCCCAGTTTCACTATCCAGCATCGAAATAGTCAAGCGCGCTTTCTCCTGTTGCAGCTCTTGTTTACATCATCCAGTCAAAATTCCTTAAAAATTCCTTATAGGACATAAGTTAGCATTAACATTTAAACACTAGGCAATGTGTTTTTTGAATCATTGAAATGTAGGATAGTTATCAAAATACCAACTATAAAAAGAAGTTTGTGTTCAATACTGTAAAGAAGACTTTGTAAAAGTAAAAAGTACATAAAAAAACATGGACATTAGAAAAATAGAGACATTAAGGTAATTCCTCCTTCACTTTTATTTCCCCAAATCATGCATTCCAAAACCCCTGACCTCAGGGCCTTGGCCCCATTGCCCCAGCCCCAAGTACTTTCCCAGTTGAAAAATACTGCTTTAAATTGAAATAAATTACCATTTAAATTAGTGCATGGACCATATTGTTTTTATTTCAGGTGACCCAGTCACTGTATCAGAAGATGAGGAGTACAAAAAGGTCAATTTTGACAAGGTGCCTTCACTCAAGGCTGTTTTTCAAAAGGATGGTAATAACTTAATTTTAATTCCAATTTAAAAGTTTAGGTAAGGGAGATATATGGGAGACATCTGACAGTTGGTCTATTGGTTAGTTGCTCTGTTTCAAAAGCTTTGTGGCATGAACTGCTGCTGCGACTTTGTACTCATGATCACCATAAGGTGAAGATTGGTGTGACATCTTCATCATCCCCCTCCTCCCACCCCCCCCCCACCCACCCAAAAAAAGCTAGTGCCTCTATACAGAGTATACAGAGAAAAGGATAATTAAACTAGTCTAATCTTACCAAATAGTCATTACTTATTACCAAAATCTTTGGGGGAGCACTCAGAGACACCCCTTTGTCCTAATCTATATCGCGAAAATCCAAAAAGTCTTTGACCCAGAGTTATCAAACCTAATAGGATTGTTATTCAGCATGTGAAGTTGGGCCCCTGGTGTTTTAATTGGGATTTCACACAGTCAGACCAGAGTTATGGCCCTTGATTTAGTCAAAAATAGGCATAAAAAATGCCTGAAAGTTTGTGTTGCATGCATCTAAAAAGTAGTTGACTTTGGATTAACAAACATTACAAAAATATTGTTCGGCATGTGAAGTTGTGCACCTTGGGTTTTGTTAGAGATTTCACTTAACCAGAACAGAGTTATGGCCCTTAAAGGGCATACAAGTTTTTGTCACATGTATCTCAAGAAGTATTTGATTATGAGTCATAAAACAGTAGAGGATTGTTATATAGCCAGATCAGTGTTATGGTCCTTGATTTAATGGGGAAAGAAAACACACACAACTTCTTAAAATATTGTATTACATATACATACATTATATTAAAAAGTATTTCAGTTAAGAGTCATGAAACCATGTAGGAATATTATTGAGCATGTGAATTTTTGCACCTGGCGATATTTGTTTTAGATTTCACTCAGCCAGACCGGAGTTATTGTCCTTGACTTAGTGAAAAATACACATAAAGTGCTTAAAAGTTGTGTTGCATATATCTTAAAAAATATTTCACCTAGTTTCATTAAGCATTACGCAGAAACAGGAAGTGGGGGCACCAGTGTCCTAACAACACACATCTAGACAATGGTTAAAATGATTCTTGTGACAGTTTTAAACCAATTACTTAACAATGTTTTCACTTGCAGGGACCATAACAGCAGCAAATGCCAGTACTTTAAATGATGGTGCCGGTGCCATAGTTCTCATGTCTGCTAAAGCTGCTGAGAGACACGGAGTTAAACCACTGGCCAGGATTCTTGGTAAAATTATATTATCATATAATAATTTTTATCTAACTCTTCTTTTTAAGCTCGACTATTCGAAGAATAGGGGAGCTATCGTATTTGCGTCGGCGTGAGCGTCACACAAATGTTAAAGTTTGCGTACCACCCCAAATATTTTCAAAGTCCATTGAGATATTGTTTTCATATTTTGCATACTTGTTTACCATCATGACCCCAGTCTGTAAACAGGAGCAGACAACTCTATCAAGCATTTTGACTGAATTATGGCCCCTTTTCGACTTAGAATAAATGTTAAAGTTTGCGTACTACCCCAAATATTTTCAAAGTCCATTGAAATATTGCTTTGATATTTTGCATACTTGTTTACCATCATGACCCCAGTCTGTAAAAAGGAGGAGGCAACTCTGTCAAGCATTTTGATTGAATTATGGCCCCTTTTCGACTTAAAATAAATGTTAAAGTTTGCGTACCACCCCAAATATTTTCAAAGTCCATTGAGATATTGCTTTGATATTTTGCATACTTGTTTACCATCAAGACCCCAGTCTGTGAAAAGGAGGAGGCAACTCTATCAAGCATTTTGACTGAATTATGGCCCCTTTTCGACTTAGAATAAATGTTAAAGTTTGCGTACCACCCCAAATATTTTCAAAGTCCATTGAGATATTGCTTTGATATTTTGCATACTTGTTTACCATCATGACCCCAGTCTGTAAAAAGGAGGAGGCAACTCTATCAAGCATTTTGACTGAATTATGACCCCTTTTCAACTTAGAATATGCTTATTGTAATGTTAAAGTTTTACTCATAGCTTATATTATACTATCAAGCACTGAGAATAGTTGAGTGCGCTGTCAACTGACAGCTCTTGTTATATTATGTGGTAGCACATGCATCTGTCTGTTCATTCATCTTTCTGTCATATTTTGTTTCCGGGGGCATAACCTCAGCTATTACAGGTATTGACCTCAGACTTGGAATGTAGGTAGGTGGGGGGCCTACGTGGCTGAGTAAATAAGGTTGCTGACTTCAAATCACTTCCCCTCTTTGATGTGGGTTCGAGCCTCACTCAGGGAATTGAATTCTTCATGTGAGGAAGCCATCCAGCTGGCTTACAGAAGGTCTGTGGTTCTACCCAGGTGCCCGTTCGTGATGAAATAATGCACGGAGGGGCACCTGGGGTCTTCCTCCACCATCAAAGCCGGAAAGTCGCCTTATGACTTATAATTGTGTCGGTGCGAAGTTAAACCCAACAAAATAAATAAAAAGTATGTTAGTGGTGATGAGACTAACGCAGAAGGCAACAACCCACAATATTCCCCCTGCTTAAGTTCTTACATTTAACTTCTTGTGTAAAGTCGCCATTTGACCTATCATGTCTGTATGACGTTAAATCAAAAAAAAAAAAAAAAAAAAAAAATTTACTTCTTGTGCCTTCTTGTCACATCACCGCCACCACTCAGTAACCCCCAGGACTTCCACAACCTTCAGCCACATTAATGTACTCCCCCAAATTTTCGGCCAGTTATACATTGTAGATTGGGGGTTTCCCCTCGTTATTTACATAAAGAAATACATCTTTTTCAAGATCAACAGCCATAACAGATAGAAGAAAACAAATAAGAAACTTAACTACTTGATGGATCAGTCTGTCAACTTAGAAAATTATTGAAAACCTTGAAATTCATATTACAAAGATTTTTTGACCTCTAGTCTTAATCTGATGAAGGGGATACTGTGAATATTTGAATACACTGTAACACAATCAAAACAAAAGTAACAAAACAAACATTGTTTGTGGTGAAATTTTCTCAAATACCAAACTTCATTACAGAATAACAGTTAAACTAGCATTGTGGTGAATGAAAATTAATAACTATAAAATCAGAAACTTTCACGATGGATTTATTTTACTGACTATATTCAGAAAAGTAAATACTGGCGAAGGTGATGTTATTGTTATAAACAATTCCACAAGTTGACTTTACATCACCAGGGCTTCGGAAATTTGCCGGTTTGTCGGTTTTGGACCGATTTTTGACTTTTCAGACCGATTCATGAAGTGAAAAAATGAAAAAAATTGGTCCCGTAAAAATGGAGAAAAGTATAAATTTCGGTCTGATATCTCAATACACCATCTACTGCCAAGCAGGAAATTGTTGGTCGCACCCGAATGTAGGACGTTTTGGCCAGCGGACGTTTTGGCCCGGATCTTTCAGCCTAGGATGTTTTGGCCAGGCATTTTTTGGGGGTAGGACGTTTTGGCCAAAAATAAATTGTGGTTCCATATCGTGCAAAATATGGTCTGGAGATTATTCTAAAGAATGTTATAGTATAAGTGAACAAATTAAACTGATAATAAAACATACTCATGGTATTTTATTTTTTATAATCATTTTATATATAAACATAATTATACACATTGTATATGTTTGTGTATGTGAAAATATTTGCCATTGACAACAAACCAAAAGAGATATGAAAATAAATTTTATTCACAATTATTTTTTTTAAAAGAATGATCAATTATACTGTAAGATATGATAACATATTAATGTCCAGATCATAATATGCATATTATGAAAATAATTTTTTTTTGGCCAAAACGTCCTACCTCAAAAATTTTCTTGGCCAAAACATCCTAGGCCGAAAGATCCTAGGCCGAAACGTCCGGGCCAAAACGTCCGTGGCCAAAACGTCCGTCCTCCGTCGCACCCTCAGATAATCAGTAAACGTGTCAAACGGTCTGATTGTCACTTTGATAACATCACATATAATTATTTATCTCGTGAATTAATTCCATTTCTGAAAATAGAACACCTTGAGGCTTTCAAAGATAGCTGACTTTACAGTACATGTATTTGTAAAAAATTTAAGATATTTGTCACTTATTAACAAACTTCCACTAAGACAGTTATCCTTTTAACAGAAATTTATATTTGATACAGGGTTTGCTGATGCAGCTATTGAACCAATAGATTTTCCTACAGCCCCAGCACATGCTATACCAAAGGTGAGTTAATTCTGTAAATGTGAGGAAGCCATCCAGCTTACTGGCTTGTGGAACATAGGTGGCCGCCCATGCCTGAAACAATAACCAGTGGGACTTTGGGAACTTTTTTCACTATAAGAATTATGAAATGACATATTCTTTAGAAATTTGACAAGCTGTTTTATTTGATATTCACAAACCTTTATCAGTTCACATACAGAAGGATGCATTTGCGTGTAAGATATGACTAGGATGCTCAGGGATTTGATGGTTATATACAAGCAATGTGTAATTATGGGGAAACAAAAGTTCTCGCACTTTTGAATGAATCTGTTTTAGAATTTTCAGTATGTAGTTTATTTTCTTGTTTGTACATTTTTCAGATCGACTTGTCTTTAATGAGTCTGGGTCAAACATTGACTGTAACACATAATTAAATCCATTGCTTGTTGATTCGAAATTCTTCTGATATTGCTTCACTCCATACATTGATATGATATTTCCGAACCCTGCAATATTTGAACCCGACCATAACTGTCTTTCACACAGTACATTTGATGGGTCCTTGGGATTGACACGATAAGAACATTTTTCATGTGCACTCATTACATTTTGCATATCAATGTTCCTTGTATAAGTTACAAATGTTTTTTCATTTAAATCCAACACTGACTCTTCTATCACATGAATATTTCTTACACCGCCAGTGAACCTTTCCAAATATGACGGCACTTTTCCTTTTTTCATGATAATCCTTTTAGTGATAAGTTTATGTCCTTCAATTCTTCGCTCTAGAACATCCTCTGTTAAAACATGAGCACTTGCTGGATTCGGGTAACGTTGCCAAAATCCTTGTACAACTTGACTCCACTCAAAGTTAATAATGATATCTCTGCACCAGTATCTCATTTCTTATTGTCAGTTTTTGTCACTCTAAAGTATTCAGTATGCTTTCATAATTGACTTACATATATATATATATATTGATTATTTTAGCTCCAATTCTAATTTTTCAAGTGGAAAAAATCGTATGTTCAGTTTACTATAATTTTAGAGGAGAATAATTTTCTTGTATATTATTTATTTAATAAATCCATAGATATCTTGATACAGATTATCCTTTCATTTTGATTTTTGTGCCAATATTTAAGAAGAGGCTAGAGTAAGATACTGCTCTAAACCTACAAATATTTTCTTACAAAACTGTAAACTGTGTATATGACCTTTCAGTTAAATTTTGATTGACATTTAAGATTCAGACTCACAAGTGTTAAAATGCTTGAGGGATTTGTTGATTCGACCGACTTTCAAATTTGTGTAATAGATTGAACCTAATTTCATATTAGCCTCATTTCAAATTATTTATCGGTCCATCATTTAAACAATTCGGTAAGTTTACATATAGCCAGAAAAAGGTTACCATTGGGTTTTTTGTATTCTTTAATAAAAAAAATAAGATAAAACATTAGAAATTACAAGAAATCTACATACATAATTGTGATACCTGTCAAGACTTTTGCACAGGCCTTGACAAAATAAACATGCACATTTCCTTAGCCTTAGGCCATAGATCAGTTAATGGACATGTTTTGAAGTTAAATTTTGGATTTTATTCAAATATTTATTTATTTATTTATTATTATTATTATTATTATCAGTACTTTTGAGAGAGAGAAGAAAACAATTTCCGTTTAGGAAAATTCCCTGTTATCAGTTATAAAAGTAAGCAACACATCCTTTGCCATTTCTACCAGCTTTCAAATAGTGCAAGAGAAAGTGAATGTTCCAATATTAAAACTTTGAAAATCTCCCCTTTGAAACTGCTGGCCTGCTTTCAAAACAATTTCATAGCAACTTTGAGAATCTTCTTGCCAGAAACTGCTTGCTTCATTTTAAAAAGTTTCAGACAAATGTTCCATGGTTCATCACCTAGCAGTATTATGTAAATCTTGAAGATCAGTACAGTTCAGTTCAATTTCCGATTGACAGTGAGAGCTTATAATGGAAATATACTTAAATGACATGTTCTTATAAATTGCTATTGAAATTCAATTTTGAAAAAATATCCCAGAAATGTTTTTGGGAACCCTTCAAGATTATTCAAATGCTTTTGATTTCATCAGAAAACATGCCCTTCAGACCTAAAAATAGAAATGTCCTCAATTGATATATTCTCATAAGGTGATTGTTCAATTCTGAAATAATTTCACAGAAATGTGTCTTAGGGAACCCTTCTCCGAGATTGTTCAATTCTTTCCATTTCCTCAAAAAAAACATGGCCTTTAGACACAAAAACAGAACAGATTTGAATGTCAGCATCTCTTAAACTTCTTGTCCAATTTTGAAATATTCTCAAAGAATGTTCCTTCATTGGCAATATATCAGGTTTGTTCAAATAATTCCATTTTGTCAGTTTTTTTCCTATATGTATATTGCTGTTCCTGTATCTGTCTATCTGTCTTCCTGTTGTCTTATCTCGTTTTGGCCTGGGTCTAGGTCTGAGCATGGGTCTGGATCTGGGTCTGGGTCTGGCCTCTCTCCTGTCCTGTCCTGTCTTGTCTTGTTTGTCTGTCATTGAAAATTGAAAATCTGTCACAAACCACTGGCCCAATTTCAGACTGATTTCGCACATATTTTCCTTGAATAACACTCTACCAAGATTCTTTGGTGTCATGGCCCTGTAGTTCTGTTCATCATTCTAACACGGCTCAGTTTTTAGCTCGACTATACGAAGTATAAGGAGAGCTATCCTACTCGCCCCGGCGTCGGCGTCTTTCCGCGTCCCCACCTTGGTTAAAGTTTTGGTGCACTTCCTCTTTTTTCAACTTATCTCTGTAATTACTTGATGGATTTGATTCAAACTTGAAATACTTATTCCTCATCATCATCCACATCATCTGACATAAGGGCCATAACTCTGGCACCAATATTTCATGAATTATCCCCCCTTATCACATAGATTTTCAGGTTAAAGTTTTGATGCACTTTCATTCTATCTCTGTTATTACTGAATGGATTTGATTCAAACTTAAAATAGTTGTTCAACATCATCACCCACATCATATGACCCAAGGTGCATAACTCTGGCACCATTTTTTCATGAATTATTCCCCGTTTTTACTTAGAATTTCAGGTTAAAGTTTTGGTGCACTTTCACTCTACCTCTGTTATTACTGAATGGATTTGATTCAAACTTAAAATAGTTGTTCAGCATCATCACCCACATCATATGGCACAAGATGCATAACTCTGGCACCAATATTTAATGAATTATTCCCCTTTTTACTTAGAATTTCAGGTTAAAGTTTTATGCACTTTCACTCTATCTCTGTTATTACTGAATGGGTCTGATTCAAACTTAAACAATTGTTCAACATCATTACCATTATCATATGACACAAGGTGCATAACTCTGGGACCAATTTTTCATGAATTATTTCCCCTTCTTTTTTCTTAGAATTTTAGGTTAAAGTTTTGATGCACTTTCACTCTGTCTCTGTTATTACTGAATG
>NW_026459096.1:0-11642 GCF_021730395.1 Mercenaria mercenaria
TAAAATATTTCAGTGAAAGATGGCCACTGGATATTTAATAACGTTAATAAATCAAAGCTCACGTGTATTTTGAATTCGCGTATTGCTCTAACCACAAATATTCGGAAAAATTAAACCTTCATGAAAAGGATATAATCTACAGTAACTGGAAAATCCTGCTTCCCTGTGTGCCAAATTATCAAGGAGCCATCAGCTAAATCTATATTTGTAATGCTAATAAACGAATACCTGAGATTGCTGGTAATTTATCTTTGGCTAGCTTGCAAACGTTTTAAGGGACCTGAACATCTAGATAAAACTATGCATGTGCCAGTTTTCATTTTATAGTATTAGAATTAAAGCATATTAAATATTTTGAACTGAAAATTATAACGTTAAACGTAGATTTACCCAAAGACTTTAATTGAAAAGGGAATTAATATTTCAAGGGAAATTATTTTACAAGTGCTTCAAAAACACAAGGATGAACTAATGCCACACATGTCAACATTTAATAAAAAAAAAAACAACAGTTTACGATGGAATTCCTTTTAATTTCAACAGAAAAAAAAACAGTTTAGGTTCAAGAATCAGTGCATTAACAAATTGCCAAAATTCATCTCTCTTTTATGGTGACTGATTTCTGCCATTTCGCGTGTTCGTGTCAGCGAGGCGAAATGTCGAAATAACGAAAACACAAAAGGTCGAAATAATGCTTATTTGTTGTGTGTTCGGCTTTCGACTACATTGAAGGCAAAATAACGAAATTTCAGAGGCGAACAACGAAATTTGTATTAATCACTTTTCGTGTCGACCTTTCGTTTCTTCGACCCGCCGACACGAACACACGACAAATGTAGGGTCTGCCTTAATACAGTAATGTACACTAATGTAGCAAAATGATGCGTAATGGCGCAAAATGGGCCGTAATACAAGTTTAATACCAGAACTGAAATACTTGAAGAGTGACATGTTTTATTGCATATGAAACATTTTCTATCATAAATTGAGAAGTTTGTTTTGGTTTGGGTTTAACGCCGTTTTTCAACAGTATTTCAGTCATGTAGCGGCGGGCAGTTAATCTAACCAGTGTTCCTGGAATCTGTATCAGTACAAACCTGTTCTCCGCAAGTAACTGCCAACTTCCCGATATGAATCAGAGGTGGAGGACTAATGATTTCAGACACAGTGTCGTTTATCAAATAGTCACGGAGAGCATACGCCCCGCCCGAGGATCGAACTCACGACCCCGCGATCCGTAGACCAACGCCCTTACCTACTGAGCTAAGCGGGCGGGGAAAATTGAGAAGATTTTTTTTTGTATAAATGGTAAAATACATTATCTAGATAGCATTCAAAGCTCATGCAGGTCGGCGTAATGATATGCCCCGTAAGACTGATAGATACGGAAGCATAGAGGGGACATCGGATATTTTTATTTTAATTTATCTCGTGGCAACGAGTTATAACAAAGAAAGAAACGAAAAACAAAAAATGTTACCTCGTGGCCACGAGATATAACTAAGGAAAAAAAAAAGAAAAACAATTTCTTCATTCATGGCCACGAAATATAACTAAGAAAAAAAACAAAAAACGAATTTGCTAATTCGTGGCCACGAAATATAAGTAAGAAAAAAACAACAAAATACGATTTTTACTAATTCGTGGCCACGAAATATAAATAAGAAAAAAAAAACTATTTTTTGCTAATTCGTGGCCATGAAATATAACTAAGAAAAAAAAGACAAAGAAAAAAAACAAAACAATTTCTTAATTCGTGGCCACGAAATATAAGTAAGAAAACAACAAAAAACGAATCTGCTAATTCGTGGCCACGAAATATAAGTAAGAAAAAAAAACACGAATTAGCAAAAATCGTGTTTTTATTTTCTTAGTTATATTTCGTGTCCACGAATTAGCAAAAATCGTTTTTCGTTTTTTTTCTTAGTTATATTTCGTGGCCACGAATTAGCAAAAATCGGGTTTTTTTTTCTTACTTATATTTCGTGGCCACGAATTAGTAAAAATCGCTTTTTGTTTTTTTCTTAGTTTTATTTCGTGGCCACGAATTAGCAAATACGTTTTTTGTTTATTTTCTTAGTTATACTTCGTGGCCACGAATTAAGAAATTGTTTTTTTTTTCTTAGTTATATCTCGTGGCCACGAAATAACATTTTTTGTTTTTCGTTTTTTTCTTAGTTATAACTCGTTGCCACGAGATAAATCAAAATAAAAAATTCCGATATCCCCTCCATGCTTCCGTAGATAGAAGCTTACTGTATGTACAAATTTAATACCAGTGATAAAATATTTACACAATGACATCTTTTATGGAATATAAATCATTATCTTTCATATATTTTGGACATTGTTTAAAGCAAATTTCATTTCAGCAGCATAAGTGTAATTTAATGCATATGGTTAAAAACAAAGGTAGACCGTGCAATAGAGTGAAACGGGAAACAAATAAAGAAAACACGCAGAACAGTTCAATGGATAACCCGCAGCATCACAAATTCAACACACAATTTGTTAACTGCTGTAGAAATAAACAACATGTTCAGCTGTTTCCATTTCAAAAACAAATAGTTTATCAGCTAGGATATTTTATTAAATCAAAAGCTTGGAAAAAGTATTACGTCCCTTGGCGTAACGTTCAAGTGTAGCCTCCCTTGACGTTTTAGTATCTCCTAAGTTTTTTGAACTTCGATCTGCATTTGTTAGTCCGTCCGAAGTATTTGTATATTTTGTTCGTTGGGATATTGTTTCGTAGAACAAAGCACGGAATCAACGAAAATGTATGCCTTAGATAGACGAATTTTAAAGACGCGCCACAAAATAACTCGTACCCAGAAACCTCTAAGCCAATTTCCTGGCTTATTGTCGAAATTCTCTCCCTTGAAAACAGCTTATCGAGTGTATCGATTAGCCTTTATCGGTCAATTTACGCCTATTGAAATATAGAAAAGGAAATCTTTAACACATCAAATGACAAAAGCATTATCTGACAATGTTTATTAAGTTATTGAAGTAATCTGCAATATTTGCACTTTCTTTCAATATAATTTCTATTAAAATAAAATATGATCTTATTGCTTCCCCAAGCGTTTGAAATAAGTGACTGATTTTGATCACGAGTCCCACTGATTTCTGTAGGAAATAACAGATTTTTGTATTTCCATGATGGTAATCATACATGGTTTGCTTGAAAAAAAAGAGAAATAAGTAATATCTAGTTGCAAATTGACAGTGACATATATAAAGCCAAGACAATGTGTTTAATGTCCAATTATATTGTTAAATTTATTTAGTAGTATTATAATTATATTTATGCACAGTACTTGATCTACTTTTGTTTCTACAATGTACGATATTTATTATTCTATGTTTATAAAACTATACTGAAAAGAGAATGACTAAACAAGTTTGCAGATGAAGTTGTGAAAACATATTAATTCAGAGAGGGCCTAAATTGTCCACCTGTCATCTTAATGAATAGCGGTATTATACCAAGGGTCCTCCGTGGCCTAGTGATTAAGGTCGCTGACTTCAAATCACTTGCCCCTCATCGAAGTTTAATTTAATAATATATTTAGACATTAAACACATTGGATTGGCCTCATATATGTCACTGTCAATTTGTAACTAGATACTTGTTATTTCTCATTTTCTTTATATATATTATTTCTTTATTTTTCTTTTCTATATAAGGAGGGTGCGTTAGTTCATTTTCTAGGGAGCTGACTGCATCGTGTGAACTGTAATCTTAAACCAACCTCAGTATATTCCGTTTCATGACACTGACCTTTAACATCTATGCTTGTTGTATCTTAACTGCTGAATAGGGTGATTGGATAAGTCAAATATGTACAATAGAACATGGCCCTTTTGTAAAAAGAACATTGTACGGCGTGATGCAAAGGCTGAAAACCTAGTTTTTGTGGAATTTCCACTTTTTTTGATGAAACATTGATTCTGTACAATACATGGATATAATATTATGTACATTGTCAGTAAGTGTATATAATCACTGAATACAAATTTAAGAATGAACTTCATATCTGTCTGACAAAAAGTAAACGAGTCGTTTAAACATTTTAAACACACAAATAAGGAAATTAGTTTGGTGTGTGTAATAACAACATGATTGTCCGCAAAGACAAAAATTATCTAAATAACAAAACATTCTTGGATGTACAATCTCCATTTAAAGATACTGAAGTTAGTCAATCATGCAATGTCTTATCTAAACTTCATTTCAGTGAATTTCATGGATCTATGTGAACCGTTCCATGCATACCAGACGATGCACTTAAATGCGACTTTGCATTCTGACTGCTCCTGATATGGGTCATTTAAATGCGAGTCAAAACAGCTGTTGAACCACCATCCACCTGTAAACGCGTCAGCACAATGACTAGATGCTCTGACATTATCTTGATCTCTGGTGGTGAATTCCATTTGATCATGGGGACCAAAACCTGAATCAGATTCTGCTAGCGAATCACCAGCATTTCCAGTGTAACCACTCGCGTATAGTTTGTAGTTTGTTCTCTTCGACCCAACCTTGAAACTCCTGTATTTGGCGTAGGCACGGTTGTCGTCATGATCTTCCAGATCGATTCTCAGTTCATGTGTTTCATCATTATCAGTTAGTAGATTCAAATATTTGTTTCCGAGCCAACATTCACCATCCAAGTTGCCAAATCCAGTTTCATAAACATTCCAATCTCGGAAAAAGCGACAGAGCCATCTTGGCGTCGTTGAAATACTGTCCACCCTCCACTCTCAGCAGTCATGTCACAATAGACAGAAATGTTGTTTTTTTCTTTCTAAACACTATTTAGTGTTTGACTTAAACCCACATTCATATAATTCCAAGCAAGACTTGTAAGAGGTCATCGGGTCATTGGGAGAAGGTGTGCTATTTACTTGACATGACGAAACCGAGCAGTGGCACTCCCGCTCATGGTGATCGGTTGCTACTGAATCGTTCTCTTTACTGACAAACACCTTTCCACTGACAAGTTGTTCTTCCAGTCTCTTTGTCAAATTGTTATTAATGTTTATATTTTCCAAACACTGTTCTTCAGTATGCTTAAGATGTTATATGTCTTTCTTTATGTCTTCTGTGTCATTCTTTATTTTGTCAAAATATTCTCCTTCAGTATATTCTGTTTGTTCAAATTGTCCAAGCAAGTTCCGCATTCAATTAGATAATTATCATCTTAAAATTGTTATTTTTCATTTCTATTATTTCTTTACATTTTTAATTATCAAAGTGGCGGGGGTGGTGACCACAGCGGTCAAATCTAACAGAGAGTGGTGGAGCAGGTAGCGGGGAGTGAGGTGGGAGTACGTTCTACACTCACACTATTCATCTGTTATTAGACCATGCTTTATTTTTTTTGCGTAATTCAAGTTTATCATAATTATTATATTAATTGAATGTTAATGATTTATGCTTTACCATAGACCCACCGATACGGAAAAACTAAAGCCATTGGTAACGGATCAATATGACATGATTTGTAGAGAATCATTTAAAGAACATTTGTGAAATTAAATCACAATCGGCGATTAACGGGAAGGGGAGGATGGCGTTTCAAGTTCATTTCTATTTTAAGATCTAGTGGCCAACTGAAATAATTTGAACGATCTTGGTTGTCACAGAACGCACATTTATACGGAACGAGAGCTAGCTGTTTGCAAAACACATGCGCCTAAAATGGCGTTTGGGTTTACCTGAATATGTATTTGTTAGCTGTACGTGTGCTGTTGCCTTACCCTTTAGTTTAATGACCCTTTGTTATGTGTTTATGGAATTTAAAGCCATTAAACATACATATTCTCCAGCAGTTGATCAGAATCACTTTTAGTCTCACGGTCATTTTGACATTTACCTTTGACCTTTTGATCCCTAAAGCTATAGGGGTCTTCTTTTTTGTTTAACTCATACCGGCACAATTTAGGTCACAAAGCGACTTTTTCTGCTTTTTATGGTAGGGAAGACGCCATGCATTATTTCAGGCACTGGCGGCCACGCACAGGGGTAGTACCATCGACCGTCTGTAAATCAGCTGGAACCATGAATAATTTCACATCTAAGCTAGGTTTCGGTGTGCGGCAAGTGATTTGAAGTCAGCAACTTTAAAGGGAAAGGCAATGTTGTTCTTATGTTAATTTCACCTGCTAAGATTTCTGAAATCATTTAAAGAAGTGAAAGAATTTTCAAAATCGGCTTAAAAATGAGAAAGTTATGAGGATTTGATCAAAATGACGGCCATTTTGTTTCCAGGGCAACAAAAAACAAAATGGCGGATTTATTTAGTTTCGAAATACAAATTTGAACTGTATTTACTTACTTCTGTAAAATAATTTCTCTACTTTATCCAGCTATAATGAAAGAAATTACCATGTTTTACATCTTACCTTCAAGGAGCTTATGAATTTAATTTTTTGAAAGGTTATTTGCTAAGTAAAGAATTCAATAGTGTGTAAATGAAGTCATAAACACACTTAAATAGCTGCATCCAGTCCATGATCAGCCATTTTCTTCAATTTCAAACTGCCATATCTTTTCAATAGTTGCCCGATTTTATTTCAAAATTCTTTCAGCGTTATGAAAAGCTTGAGAATGGCTTTCATGTTAAATTAACTTATTGTCAAGCATTCCTTGCACTTTAAGAACTCGGCCTCACAGGTCCCTGAACAGGTCATCTGGTGATCAAGCACACTCATCTTGTGAAGTTTGACTACTGTATGCTAAAGCATTTTCCAGATATAAATTGGACTCTTTCTTACCCTCAGGACACTGTATCCTAAACATTTGACCTGCTGATTCAAAAGGTAATAATATCTTGTATTGACCATAGGCAGTCATAATATTATAAATATTTAATAAAGTTTTTTTCTGTATCTACACTGCGGATAAAGATTAATATCAATAACGAAATATTTTGAGATGTACATTTACTTTATAAAATTAAAGAAACTCATTGTTTAGTTTTTCAGAGTACCTCTGGCACTATCTCATCTAAATTTCATTTCAGTGAATTTTAGGGCGTAATATGAACCCTTCCATGTATTCCAGATAATGCAGTCCCATTCAGACTTGCATTTTGACTGGTCCTGATAGAGCCCGTTTAAATGCGAGTCAAAACAAGCTTTGAACCACCATGCCCCATTCCATTTTGAAGCACAATGACCAGATGATCCGTCATTATCTGCATCTCTAGTGGAAAATTCCATTTGGTCATGTGGTCCATAAGATGAATCAGATTCTGCTAGCGAGTCACCAGCATTTCCTGTGTAACCACTCACGTATAGTTTGTAGTTTGTTCTCTTCGATCCAACCTTGAAACTGCTGTATTTGGCATAGGCACGATTGCCGTCATGATCTTCTAAATCGATTCTCAGTTCATGTGGTGCATCATTATCAGTTAGTAGATTCAAAAAGTTGTTCCCGAGCCAAAATTCACCTGTCAAGTTTCCAAACCCGGTTTCATATTCATTCCAATCTCGGAAAAAATCGACAGAGCCATCTTGGCGTCGTTGAAATACAGTCCATCCTCCACCGTCAGTAGTCATGTCACAATAGACAGAAATGTATCTTTCTTTTTCAACTCCTATATTGTATTTAGCGTTAGACTTAAATCCACTGTCATATAATTCCAAGCAAGACTTGTAAGAAGTCTTCGGATCATTGGGAGAAGGTGTCCTATTTACTGGACATGATGAAACTGAACAGTTGCACTCCCTCTCATGGTAATCGGTTGTTACTGAATCGTTCTCTTTACTGACAAACTTCTTTCCATTGACAAGTTGTTCCTCCAGTCTCTTTGTCAAATTGTTATTGATGTTTATATTTTCCAAACACTGTTCTTCAGTATGTTTCAGATCTTCTATGTTTTTCTTTATCTCTTCTGTGTCATTCTTTATTTTGTCAAAATTTTCTGCTTCAGTAAATTCTGTTTGTTCAAATTGTTCAAGCAAGTTTAATGAATATAGTTTTAGTTTAGGTATTTCATCTTCAAGCATAATAAAAGTTTCTTCTCTTTCTCTGTTCTGTTTTTTTTATGAATTCAACACCTGTGAAAATTTGGTCAGATTTGGTTTTCAAATCCTGAACTTGTCTTTGTAATTCTGGAATTTCTCGCCGAAACCGCTTGTTCAATATTTTCTCTTTCATAAAGGCATTTGTCAACAACAGAACTTTTTGCTCTAGCTCTGAATGAGTATTTTTAGTATCCTGGACAGTCTGGGTATCTTTGTCTTTTACTTTATTCTCCAATGCTTCTTGAAGCATTGTTTTTAAGGAACCGATTTCATTTATGAGCGTCTTAAAGCCATCTCTTCTGAATTTGCTCTCTTTATTAACTCTGTCTTCAATATAATCTACTCTCTCCATAACTTGCTCTAGAGTGAAACCAAAAGCTGAATTCGTAATCAGAAATAAATAAGAAACAATATAAATCCTCATTTTTCCACTTTTTGTTGAATCTGTTGGTATCAATAACAATGGTTGTGGTTGTAAATTTTGCTGAAATTATTTCATATTATATGTAACATTTCTATCAAATGTAAATTCAAAATCTGATGTCTTCACGGATGCATTTGATCCGTCTTTCACAGAAAATTGCTAGAGAACTCTTCATCACTATATATTTGCCAGAGAAAAAAAAAACAACAGTTCCTTGTCTATCATAAGACAGGAGAACGAGTTATCATAAAATCTCATCTGGTTTATCTTTAGGAAACAGATCAGTGTTGTTAACATCTTAACAGTACTGTAGAGTTGATGCTTTTTGCATCAGTTTTATTCCTCAATTCATTAAGAAACAGACATAATATTAGGTGTGTATTGAATAGTTTTAGTGTTTTTTTTTTTTTTTTTTTTTTTTTTTTTTTTTAAGCGAGAACGCTTCTTAACGTTCACGAGTTTTGAATTAACGCGTTGCTGTATCCGCGAACATCTGGATAAAAATAACGTTCACGAAAGTTTTGACCACGAGTTTTGCTCTATCCGCGACTACAAAAGGTTTATTAGATCCAATTTTCGTATTTATAACATGAACAATTACTTCTTAAAAAGATATGTTAATATAAAATTAACAACTTTATATGTATTAACCGTGTGCGCATATGGTTTAAATAGTGCACATAAACATAATATAAATGTGTACTTTCACAAAAACGGCTGTTTTTTTTTTTTTTTTTTTTTTTTTTTAAATAATCGACTGTTACTGCATGTCGTAGCCCTATATGTAAACTTATAGTTAAGTTAAATAGTATTCATTTGAAGTAAATTATCTAAAGATCAAATATTTTAGTGGACATTTACGTCCACTGGTATTCTGAATTCGCGTATTGCTCTTGCCATGAAGATTCGGAGAAATTAAACCTTCATGAAAAGTATACAACATACAGTAACAGGAAAACCCTGCTTCGCTATCTGCCAAAGTATCCAGGAGCCATTAGTTAAATCTGGATGTTTATTCAAGGCTTACATAATACTAATAATTGAATATCTGAGATCGGTGTGTTGGCTAGCTTTCAAAAGTTTTGATTTGGTTTTGCTGTAAGAGACCTAAACGTCTGGATAAAACTAAACATGTGCCAGTTTTCACTATACGGTATCAAAATTTTAAAAAATGCATGTATATATTCTGAACTGCAAGTTATAACGCATTTCATTTCAAACTTAAATTTATCCAAAGACTTTAAATGAAAAGGGAAGTAATAAAGGTACTGCAATTTCAAGATAAACTATTTTACAAGCGTTTCACAAACATAAGGATGAACTAATAACACACACGTAAACATTTAATTCAGAAAACTTTACCATGGAATTTCTTGTAATTTCAACAGAAAAAAAAAACAGTTTACGTTCATCAATCAGTGCATTAACAAAACGCATTTCTATTTAATAGAACATGCAGAAGAATGAGTTATTCCTACTGAAACTGGAGACAACAACACTTCATGTGCAAGGCGCAACGACACACATTCCAGCCAACACACATTTTGTTAACAGCTGTAAAAATAATCAAAATACTCAGCAGTTTCTGTTTAAAAAACAAACAAATGAGCCGTGCCATGAGAAAACCAACATAGTGGGCCGGTATGCGACCAGCATGGATCCAGACCAGCCTGCGAATCCGCGCAGTCTGGTCAGGCTCCATGCTGTTCGCTAACAGTTTCTCCAATTCCAATAGGCTTTAAAAGCGAACAGCATGGAGCCTGACCAGACTGCGCGGATGCGCAGGCTGGTCTGGATCCATGCTGGTCGCATACCCACTATGTTGGTTTTCTCATGGCACGGCTCAAATAATTTATCAGCTAGCTAGGTTAACAGGAGAAAATATTTTCTTATGCTTCTTCAAATCCATATTTTTAATTAACGTACAAGAAAAAAGATTACGTCCCAAGTGTAGCCTCCCTTGACGCGACAAGATCTCCAAAACCGTGCTCCTAATTTTTACGGGACTGTTAGGAGAGCTTGGCCAACTTAGATTTGCAGTTGTTAGTCCGTCCAATATCTTTTTTTGCGTCAGATATATTTGTATATTTTGTTCGTTGGGATATTGTTTCGTCGTACAAAGACGAAAATGTATGCCTTCTAAACCCAGTGGGCATTCGACGTCGTAACGACGTTGATACGACGTCGGATACGGACGTCGATTCGACGTTGTGTTTTGGTTGAAAATGTAAGTTTTTTAGACGTCGAAACCCCGACGTCGAAACAACGTCGACACCCGACGTCGAAACAACGTCGACACCCGACGTCGAAACAACGTCGACACCCGACGTCGATTCAACGTCGGGTTTCCAACGTGTAAACAACCTATTTTTCATAATGGTTTTCTTCTAGAAGCTATAATTAAGCGTCGGTATCGAAGTTTTCTAAATCAGGACTTTTATGTGAAACTTCCTTTGATTCCAATTTCTCTAGTGATAACTTTGTTGGATTTAGAAAGTATAATTGTTGACTCGTTCTCGTTGTTTACAACCGGAAATGAATATAGCACGTGGGTTTTTGGCGCGTTAAGTAAAACAAGTTTTTTTTTTCATATTTTTAAAGTTTCTGTGATTCATTTAAGTTTAATTCATGATAAAAATGAGTTTATCTAATTTAAAAAAGATGAAAAAAAGTACAATCCCAGTGGGCATTCGATGTTGATACGACGTCGGATACGGACGTCGATTCGACGTTGTGTTTTGGTTGAAAATGTAAGTTTTTTAGACGTCGAAACAACGTCGACACCCGACGTCGACTCAACGTCGGGTTTCCAACGTGTAAACAACCTATTTTTCGTAATGGTTTTCTTCTAGAAGCTATAATTAAGCGTCGATATCGAAGTTTTCTAAATCAGGACTTTTATGTAAAACTTCCTTTGATTCCAATTTCTCTAGTGATAACTTTGTTGGATTTAGAAAGTATAATTGTTGACTCGTTTCTCGTTGTTTACAACCGGAAATGAATATAGCACGTGGGTTTTTGGCGCGTTAAGTAAAAAAAGTTTTTTTTAAATATTTTTAAAGTTTCTGTGATTCATTTAAGTTTAATTCATGTTAAAAATGAGTTTAAAAAATATCTAATTTAAAAAAGATGAAAACAAGTACAATGTTTACTTCAGAAAAATCGTCTCCTAGCGGTGACT
>NW_026459097.1:0-62262 GCF_021730395.1 Mercenaria mercenaria
CATACTTTATCAAGGGAGGTAAACTAGTGAATGCAGTTCCAGGAGAAATTGCGATGCATCTTTTATCCGTTTCCGATTAATTTATTAATAAAGAAAATGACTAAATTTTATTGTAAAACGTTAACCAGGTCCACTGGCAACAATCACAATTTCGACCAAAATTCAACGTCGAAACCTGACGTCGTACCGATGTCGCACTTTCGACGTCGGGAAGACGTTGTATTTTGGTTGTCGACATCGCGACCTAATAACAACTTAGAACCGACGTCGTTTCGACGTCGCATGCCCGCTGGGTATTTTTCATAATGGTTTTCTTCTAGAAGCTATAATTAAGCGTCGATATCGAAGTTTTCTAAATCAGGACTTTTATGTGAAACTTCCATTGATTCCAATTTCTCTAGTGATAACTTTTTTGGATTTAGAAAGTATAATTGTTGACTCGTTTCTCGTTGTTTACAACCGGAAATGAATATAGCACGTGGGTTTTTGGCGCGTTAAGTAAAGAAAGTTTTTTTTTCATATTTTTAAAGTTTCTGTGATTCATTTAAGTTTAATTCATGATAAAAATGAGTTTAAAAAATATCTAATTTAAAAAAGATGAAAAAAAGTACAATGTTTACTTCAGAAAAATCGTCTCCTAGCGGTGACTCATACTTTATCAAGGGAGGTAAACTAGTGAATGCAGTTCCTGGAGAAATTGCGATGCATCTTTTATCCATTTCCGATTAATTTATTAATAAAGAAAATGACTAAATTTTATTGTAAAACGTTAACCAGGTCCACTTGCAACAATTACAATTTCGACCAAAATTCAACGTCGATACAACGTCGAAACCTGACGTCGTACCGATGTCGCACTTTCGACGTCGGGAAGACGTTGTATTTTGGTTGTCGACGTCGCGACCTAATAACAACTTAGAACCGACGTCGTTTCGACGTCGCATGCCCGCTGGGAAGGTAGACGAATTTAAGATACGAAATTTATATCAAAAGTATTCAAAAATTGCCGTGAGAGAAGAAAATCTTCCTTTTCATACAAGAGAGCAAATGCCTCTTACGCAACCTAAAAATAAGTAAATGTGTTTGTTTAAAAACAGTCGATCTGTTGTTATCATCAAATACCAGGAAAATCCTGTTTCTCTGTTGGGGAATCTGCCATGAATCAGTGTTCAGTGCAAGAACTCCTGCTAAATCTAGGTATTCACGTGTTTACCTCGGATAAGAAAGAAAATTTGTTCGCTTTTTGAAACGTAGCTAAATAAATAAAGGCTTGTTTACATATTAAAGCTATTGGCCTCAAAGATAGGATCCGACGTTATGACAAGAGGGCCATAATGACCCTATATCGCTCACCAGAGTTTCACAGCTCGAACAGGTAGATGTATAACAAGAAACATTTCTGTCAAACTATTTCAGAGATTTTCCAATTAGACCTATTCCCATAAAACAATATAGGAAAAAAAATTTAAAACGGCCGTCGGCAGCAATGTTTTTTGACAAATCAAAATTTTAGTACAGGGTCCTGTGAAATTATGTCAAACTGAACCATTTCTTTCGGAGCAGATGGCGTATGAAGATTGTTCTTTTTTTAACTCTGGTCGCCATGTTGAACATTCTTGGAAAAGGGTCAAAATCTTTCTATGAAATTATTTCGAAATCGAGAAAGCTGTTTCAAATGAGATTTTTAATTTTCCCACTTTATACATTCAGGGAACATTTAACATGACGAATCTAAAGAACTTGAACAAACTTGGGAGGGAGGAACGCCCCTGTAAACTTATTTCAGACATTGTTTGAAGATTTTTTTATTTTTATATCTGGTGGACATTTTTTTCACAAAGCAGAGTAAAGGATCACCCAAGGAACATTTGCGCAAATTGTTTTAAAAATCAGGCAAGTATTTGCTAATAAAGTTTACGCTCTATTCATTGTATAAAATTAATTCAAAATTAGTTAGACGACACTGAAGATTTTTCTATTTTAGCTTAGGCATCCATATTTTTACGAATCATAATAGTTTGAACATACTTGGTAGAGCGTCACAAAAAGAACTTTTTGGTGAAATTATTTTACAATTAGGGCAGGACTTAAGACGTTCTTTGAAGATTTCTTTTATTTTTAGCTCTGGTGGCCATGTTTTTTTTAATGAATGAGAGCATTCCTGTAAAATTATTTTGAAATTCAGCCGAAAGTTTCTGACAAGATTTTTAAATTTTCCACTACAGGTATATATAAATAATTAAAGGGAAACGATACAACGCCCCTGGCTACTATATTTCTTGGCGAAATGAAATAGTTTGATCGGTCTTTGTAGACGGTCACCAAGGAATATTTGTGAGAAATTATACATGTATCTGAATCCAGCCACCACATAAAGGGAAAAATAACCACGAGCCCTATATCAGAACCGTTTGAATAATCTTGGTTTATTGTCATTCATAAGACATTTCTGATTTTTTTTTAGTTTCGACTACATACATGTATGGAGAATTTACAAGGTTTTTTGACAAATCGGTATAATTCTTAGTACGTCACCTAAGGCCTAAAAATTGTATGTTTCCGGTATCCCGACCTACCCTAAAGTTTTGGCTCGACCCTAAATGTTTTATAGCCTTGCAGAATTTTTTTAAAAGTTACAAAACTGCACTATTTATGCTTTAAACATGACCAGTGATGTTAGAAATCGACTTACTGATGCTCTAAAGTCATAACCCCCATCCCCATATTTATATTCATTTTTAGACAAAAATAATTTCAGAAAAGTCCCACTTAATAATAATAATAATAATAATAATAATAATAATAATAATAAAATACCTACCTACCTACCCTATAATTTGTTTTAGCATGTTACCGGAAACAAACGATTTTGTTAGGCCTAAGGAACATACATGTAAAACTATTTTGAAATCCTGTATTTTTTTTTCTGTTGCCATGGTAACCAGTTCAGAATTCAGCTGATTTCTTTGAACAACTTTGAAAGAGGATCACACGATAAACATTCCTATAAAGATTAGTTGAAACTTGCCGATTTATTTCGGCTCGTTTTATCTCGTTTGAAAAAAATATTCACAGACAACGGATGAATGGCGGACATTGGCTGATTGGAAGTTAGTCTTAGAATTCAGCTTCGCCATTGGTCAAAGTTTCAGATTTAGCATTAACCAATCAATTAAAAACAGAATATTTCAGTTCTAGTAAATCAGAAATTGTTTAAACTTTCTTGAACCACGTTTAAAATGACCACAAAATTTTCGCATCGAGGTGATCTTAATAAAAAAAAGACAAATTGAAAACAAGTTAAAATATTTGTTCTAGTATTTTTTGTTGAGTTTAGGGTCACACCAGCACAATTTAGGTCAAGAGCAACTTTTACAGCTTTTGAAGACGGGGGAAGATCCTAGGTGCTCCTCTGGACATTATTTCATCACATGCTGGCACTTGGTTAGGTAAAGGTAAAGGTAAATTTTATTTACCGTCGCTTTGTGAAACAATTAACATAGGCTCTGTAGAGCTTTTGAGCGGCCCTATTTTAAGAACAGTTAAAACCAATATACCTTACCCCCAGCAATTTGCTGGTACCTATTGGGTCGACTGAGGCAATCGTGATAAAGTGCCGTGCCCAAGGACACACCGCAATGGGAGTAGCCAGGATTCAAACCAGGGGTCTTCACCTCCGTAGAAAAGCGTCTCAGCCCTTTCGACCACTGCGTCCACTGAATGAAAATTGGTCAGAATATTTGTCTCCATGAAATCACTAGGTCAAACATGTTTACACTGTTATGGTGTGAACATTCGACCTTTCGTAAACTGGATGGATATCTTCCTGACACGAAGAATTCTACATCCCAAGCAAGATTTCGAACCCACATGCTTGAAGGGCAAGAGATTCAGCAACCTTAACAACTCGCCTACTGAGGCACCTTCCTTGTAATACATCTTAATATTTAACACCCGCCTAGTTTGATATTTAGGTAGAGAACAAGACTAACAAGGGCTGTCCGTAAGACAGCGCACTCCACTATTCGGCGATTTGACAATAAAATGAATTTATGTATCAATAAGAGACCTCTACTTTAAAAGGAAGATACAAGATATAAAAAAAACCCTAATACTCAGAGGGGTAAAGGTCAAGTATGGAAGGGGTAATAATGATGATGGTAAAGATATATTTTGAGTTTCAAGTCATTATCTTATATAGTACCAAAGTAATGTCCAGAAAACGAAGTTTGTCAAAAAAATAAGTATGAAAGGGGCATAATTTGGTCAAAAATACAAATTAGAGTTATGGAAATTGTTACCACACATGCAAATGATGATGATAAAGATACATTTTAAGTTTCAAATCATTATCTTATATTATACTAGAGTTATATCCTGAAAGCAAAGATTGCCAAAACACTAAGTATGAAAGGGGCATAATTCTGTCAAAAATACAATTAGTTATGGGGATTTTCATCACACATGCAGATGATGATTATAAAGAAATACTTTTAATTTCAAGTCATTATCTTTTAGCAAAGATATGTCTATAAACAAAGCTTTCGAAAGATTTACATGAAAATAATCCCAAGTATAACACCTTGGTGACCTTGACCTTGGGTATACTACACATACTTTGTTTGTATGCTGGACAATGTTTATGTGAAGTTACAGTAAAGAATAAGCAATAGTAACAAAGATATGACAAAAACAAAGGTTGCCGAAAAACTTTAACCTTAAAAATCACCCAATTATAACACCTAGATGACCTTGGGTATAATGGGCCCAGCTCCTGCACGTACTTTGTTTGTATGTTGGACAAAGTTTATATGAAGTTACAGTAAGATATAAGCAATAGTAACAAAGATATGACAGAAAAACAAAGGTTGCCGAAAAACTTTAACCTTAAAAATAGCCATAGATTAACACGTTGTTGACCTTGACCTTGGGTATAATGGGCCCAGCCCCTGCTCCTACTTTGTTTGTATGCTGGACAATGTTTATGTAAAGTTACAGTAAGATATAAGCAAAAGTAACAAAGAAAACAAAGGCTGCCGAACTTTAACCAAGAAACCTCACGCCGACGCCAGGGCGAGTAGAATAGCACCCGCAACCCCTATTCTCCGAATAGTGGAGCTAAAAATCGAACTGTTGCGGTCGCGAGTTCATTCAACGTGGAGTAAAATTTGATTTAAAGATACTCTATAAAAATGTCGGTCATTCAGCTAAAACTGTACCATCTGTAGAAATTGTTTCACTGTTTTGGCCGTAAACATCTTTAATTAATCTGCTGCAGGGTCAATATCTTGCACATTCTTTTATATGTTCAAATCAAGTTTTTCTTTTAAATACACTTCGTCTTTTTAATCAACTTTATGAGCCAACTTTGTCTTTTAAATACTTCAAGAATTTTCAAATAAGCTCAACTGAGCAGGAATATTGGCCATAATGATATGTGTAGTAATCATCTTTTTGTTTAGGTTCAAAGTTAAGGTAATATGTCCAAAGGTTAAACGTCATAATCACCAAGGTTCACATATATCTCAAGTTCTTACGCCAAAAGGGTAAAGTGTGTGTGTTCGGGTGTAGCGTGTTTTTCAAAAATATTTTCAGTCATACAAACGACGGCAGTGACGGTAATGCCCAACTTTATACTGTTGTTTCACTGGAATATCACGCCGTAGACACGCGACATGATACCCCACCCAATCACATTATACTGACACCGTTCTGACCAGTCCTAGTATCCTCTTAATGCAGAGTACCAACCGAGGAACATTTCATGTAATTCTTTACAATGATAAAGCTTGCTGAACAGAAGTTTATACCAAAGGTCAAGGTCAGTCGTTAGGTGAATTAAGATGTTACACAAGGTATGTGATGTTTGCTTTACTTATACTCTTTCAATTGGCTTAGATTGATTACGAGACAACATGCGATTCAGGTCAAAACCTTAACACGTGACCAAAGGCCATGAAGGTAGAATTTCATGTCCATTTAACATCTTTCTGGAACAAAATGGTTATTATAAATCACACGTGAATCATTTATTTATTTATTTATTTGGGTTTTACGGCGCACCAACACAGTATAGGTTATATGGCGCCAAACAAGACTACAAATTTTGGTTTCACATCTCATTTACATCGAAATAAAAACATGAGGTATGGAATAAAAATTTGCATACCTGCTGGAATCACAGAGTTACAGCAAAACCAAGTGTTAAGACCCTATTAGTCGCCTCTTACGATCACGCAAGGGTAAGGCAGTGGTTCCAATTCTTTTCATACACAGATCGTCCCAGAACCACATGGGGCACACGTGAAACAGAATGAAGTATTGCCATGCAATACAAAATCCCCTACTAGAAGGCAACTTGTTTTCTCTACTGCAGTAAAACACATTGATCTGTTATCCGCCAATTACTAGTATGTATTAACAATATTGTACTATATAGTACAATATATTACAACACGTACTATATAGTACAATATATTACATTTGCATATATATAAAATCTCCAGTTGTTGATTGCTTAATACATCTATAAATATAAAAAACATTAACTTTAATTTTGATAACATTTCATTTTGAAATTGGTGGGGGAAATATGAGAAACATGAGGGCCAAGATGGTCCTAGGTCGCTCACCTGAGTAACCCACCATAACAGTGGAAACATGGTTGAACAAGGGATTTCATAGAGATAAATATTCTGACCCATTTTCATTCAGATTGGACCAAAAATGTGGCCTTGAGTGTAAACAAGCATTTTCTTTGATTTGACTTAGTGATCTAGTTTTTAACCCCACATGACCCTGATTAGTGCTTGTCTAAGATTTCATGAAAACAAACATTCTGACAAAGGTTATGCAAGATTGGAGCAAAAAAGTGGCCTCTAGTGTATGCAAGGTTTTCCTTTGATTTGACCTAGTGACTTAGTTTTTGACCCCACGTGACCCAGATTTAAAATCATCCAAGACTTCATGATAAACATTCTGACCAAGTTTTATGAAGATAGAATCAAAAATGTGGCCCCTAGATTGTTCACAAGTTTTCCTTTGATTTGACCTGGTGACCTAGTTTTTGACCTTACGTGACCCAGATAAAATTTCATTCGAGATTTCATGCAGACAGACATTTCATGCATATCAAATGAAAAATGCAACCCCTATTGCATACACAAGGTTTTTCTTTGGTTTTAACAGGTGACCTAGTTTTTGAACCCAGATAATCCGTTAAAGATCATCAAGATAAACAAGCTTCATGAAGATAGGGTCATAAACGTGGCTTCTAGAGTGTTATCAAGCTTTTCCTTTGATTGAATGGATGACCTAGTTTTGAAACCACGTGACCCAGATTCAAACTTGACCTAGAGGTCATCAAGACAAACATTCTGACTAATTCTCATGAGTTTCAAACTTACTCTGTGGACTCTAAAGTGTTAACAAGATTTTCCTTTGATCTGGCCTAGTGACCTAGTTTTTGACCCCAGCTGACCCAGTTTCGGATCTGACCTAGAGATCATCAAGACTAACATTCTGACCAAGTTTCATAAAGATTGAGTCACAACTGTGGCCTCTAGTGTTCACAAGCTTTTCCTTTGATTTGACCGGGTGACCTAGTTTTTGACCCCACATGACCAAGATTTGAATTTGACCTAGAGGTCATCAAGACAAACATTCTGATCGATTCTCAGGAGTTTCAATCTTAAATTGTGGTCTCTAGTGTTAACAAGATATTCCTTTGATCTGGCCTAGTGACCTGATTTTGACCCTACATGACCCAGTTTCGAACCTGACCTAGAGATCATCAAGACAAACATTCTGACCAAGTTTCATAAAGACTGTGCCACAACTGTGGCCTCTAGAGTGTTCACAAGGTTTTCCTTTGATCTGACCCTGCACGACCCAGATTTGAACCTGACCTAGAGATTATCAAGACAAACATTTCGAAAATGTTTCATAAAGATTGGATGACAACTGTGGCCTCTAGAGTGTTCACAAGAATTTCCTTTGATCTGGTCTACTGACCTAGTTTTTAACCCCACATAACCCAGATTCGAACCTGACCTAGAGATCATCAAGACAAACATTTTAAGCAAGTTTCATAAAGATTGGGTCACAACTGTGGCCTCTAGAGTGTTCACAAGGCAAATGTTGACGGATGCCGGACAATGACCGGTCACAATAGCTCACCTTGAGCACTTCGTGCTGCGGTGAGCTAAAAATGTAAAAATTCGTCATATCTGAAGAAACACAAACAGTTTTTTTTTTTAATTGGGTCTATATGATACATGAGCTTATATTAAAATATTTTACAGACTGGACAGGAAAAGGTCAATGTGACCTTGATGTCTGAGCTAGGGGTCCGGGAACAGCGCAAGACACATTGCCTCATTATGGGAAACATTTGTGCAAAGTAATATTAAAATCTCTTAATGGATGAATTAGTTATGGACAAGACAGAAAAAATTACCTGTTGACCTTGACCTTTGAGATAGGGGTCTGGGTGTTGTGCATGACACGTCATCTTAATATGGGGTACAATTGTGCCAAGTAGTATTAAAATCTATTTATCGATTGTTGGACAGGGAAAAAAAACTGTTGACCTCCAAGTATGACCTTGACCTTTGAACTAGTGATCCAGGTTTTGTGTAGGACATGTCTCATCCAGGGGAATATTTGTGACAACCGACAGTTAAATCCTATTTTGCATGACAAAGTTATAGACCAGACAGGAAAAAAGAAGTATTAACCTTTAATCTCAAATCTGGACCTTTGAGCCAGGGGTCAGGTTCTTACACGACACATCGTCTCATCATGGGGAACATCTGTGCCAAGTAATTAAAATCCTTTAAAAAATGACATACGGACTGGACACGAAATTGTGGACAAACGGACAAGAGGGCCATGATGGCCCTATATCGCTCACCTGTTAAACTTTGCCTTAGATATCAAGATAAATATTCTGCCCAAGTTTCATGAAGATATGGTCATAAATGTGGCCTCTAGCGTTAACAAGCTTTTCCTTTGATTTGATTGGTGACCTAGTTTTTGACCACACATGACCCATGTTCGAACTTGTCATAGGAACCATCAAGATAAACATTCTTACCAAATTTCAAGAAGATAGGGTCATAAATGTGGCCTCAATAGAGTTAACAAGCTTTTCTCTATTATTTGACGGGATGACCTAGTTTTTGACCACAAATAACCTAGTTTTGAATTTGGCATAGGAATCATCAAGATAAACATTCTGACAAAGTTTCATGAAGATACAGTCATAAATGTGGCCTCTAGGGTGTTAACAAGCTTTTCGATTTGACCTGTTGACCTAGTTTTTGACCCCACATGACCCAGTTTCGAAACTGACCAAGAGATCATCAAGATAAACATTCTGTGCAAGTTTGTTTCAAATCAAAGCATAAATGAAACTTCTATATGGCTGAAAGAGCCAAAATAGAAAATTTTGCACCTGAACTCTAGTACCAACGTTGGAATCTAGTCAGTTTTGGGAAAAATGTGAGATCTCATTGTGACTTAAGTTGTGTGTAAATGTGGTTAAAATCGACTGTAAAATGTCACTTCTATCGTGTTCACAATGTAAAAATTAACAAATTTTGGCACTTTCAGGGATCAGTCAGGGGCCATAACTCCGGAACCTATGATTGGATCTGACGGATTCTTCATGGAATCCAAGATCTATTCGAGGGCTCAACGCGAAACTTGTCTATCTGCTTCTATTTCTATATACACTTAGACTAGTTTCGCGTTGAGCCTTCGAATTGTTGTTAAAAATATTTTGCAAGTTTGTATTAAATCAAACCATAAATGAAGTCTCCATATGGCTGCAAAGGCCAAAATAGCAACTTTCGGCCCTTTAATGGGCCACATCTCTGGAACCCATGACGGGATCTGGTTAGTTTTCAAAAGGAACTATGCCAATACAAGTTGTGTGCAAGTTTGATTAAAACTGATTGCAAAATGTGGTCTTTATCGTGTTCACAAGCCAAAATAGCAAATTTTGGCCCTTTAAAGGGCCATAACTCTGGAACTCATGATGGGATCTGGCCACTTTTCGAAAGGAACCAAGATATTATGCCAATACAAGTTGTGTGCAAGTTTGATTAAAATTGATTGCAGAATGAGGTCTCTATCATGTTCACAAGAATTTGTACAATATATCAGAATTTGCATATATAGTAATCTCCAGTAGTTGACTGCTTATAGCATCTATAATTATAACAAGAGGGCCATGAAGGCCCTGTATCGCTCACCTGACCTATTGGCCTAAAGATCATCAAGATAGTTTCATTAAGATATGGTCATAAATGTGGCCTCTAAAGTGTTAACTAACTTTTCCTTTGATTTGACCTGGTGACCTAGTTTTTGACCCCATATGACCCAGATTCGAACTTGACCTAAAGATCACCATGATTAACATTCTGACTAAGTTTCAAGAAGATACAGTCATAAATGTGGCCTCTACGGTGTTAACAAGCTTTTCCTTTGATTTGACCCAGTGACCTAGTTTTTGAACCCACCTGACCTAGATTTAAACATGACCTATAGATCATCAAGATTAGCATTCTGACCAAGTTTCATTAAGATACGGTCATAAATGTGGCCTCTACAGTGTTTACTAGCTTTTCCTTTGATTTGACCTGGTGACCTAGTTTTTGACCCTACATGACCCAGATTCAAACTGGACTTTGAGATCATCATGAGTAACATTCTGACCAAGTTTCATAAAGACACAGTCATAAATGTGGCCTCTAGAGTGTTAACAAGTTTTTCCTTTGATTTGACCTGGTGACCTAGTTTTTGATCCCAGATGACCCAATATCGAACTCATTCAAGATTTTATTAAGGGTAACGTTCTGACCAAGTTTCATTAAGATTGGGCCAAAATTGTGACCTCTAGAGTGTTAACAAGTTTTTCCTTTGATTTGACCTGGTGGCCTAGTTTTTGACCCCAGATGACCCAATATCGAACTCGTCCAAGATTTTTATGAGGGTAACATTCTGACCAAGTTTCATTAAGATTAGGCCAAAATTGTTACCTCTAGAGTGTTAACAGTCAAATTGTTGACGACGGACACAGGGCGATCACAAAAGCTCACCTTGAGCTAAAAAACAACATTTAACTTCAATTTTGGTAACATTTCTTTTTGAAATTGGTGGGGAAATACGAGAAAAAATGTAACGAGAGGGCCATGAAGGCCCTGCCCTGTACCGCTCACTTGACCTATTGGCCTAAAGATCATCAAGATTAACCAAGTTTCATTAAGATATGTTCATAAATGTGGCTTATATTGTTAATTAGCTTTTCCTTTGATTTGACATAGTGACCTAGTTTTTGACCCAGCTTGACCCAGATTTGAACTTGACCTTAACATTATCAAGGTTCTGACCAAGTGTCGTGAAAATACAGTCATAAATTTGGCCTCTAGAGTGTTAACAAGCTTTTCTTTTGATTTGACCTGGTGACCTAATTTTTGACCCCACCTGACCCAGATTGAAATTTAACCTAAAGATGTTCAAGATAAACATTTAAAGTTTCATTAAGATATGTCCATAAATGTGGCCTCTAGTGTTAACTAAATTTTCCTTTGATTTGACCTGATGACCTAGTTTTTGACCCAACATGACTTAGATTCTAACTTGACGCAGAGATTATCAAGGTTAACATTCTGACCAAGTATCATCAACATACAGTCATAAATGTGGCCTCTGGAGTGTTAAGCTTTTCCTTTGATTTGACCTGGTGACCTAGTTTTTGACCCTATCTGACCAAGATTTACACTTTGCCTAAAAATCATCAAGATCAACATTCTGACCAAGTTTCATTAAGATAAGTTCATAAACATGGCTTATAGAGTGTTAACAGGCTTTTCCTTTGATTTGACCTGGTGACCTAGTTTTTGACCCCACCTGACCCAGATTTAATCTTGACCTTAACATCAGCAAGATTAACTTTCTGGCTAAGTTTCATTAAGATACAGTCATAAGTGTGGCTTACAGTGTTAACAAGCTTTTCCTTTGATTTCACCTGGTGACCCAGATTTGAACTTCACCTACAGATCATCAAGATTAACATTCTGACCAAGTTTCATTAAGATATGGTCATAAACGTGGCTTATAGAGTGTTAACTAGGTTTTCCTTTGATTTGACCTGGTGACCTAGTTTTTGACCCTAGCCTATCCAGATTTAAACTCAAACTAAACATCATCAAGATTAATATTCTCAAAAAGTTTCAATAATATAAGATCATAAATGTGGTCTCTAGAGTTATAACTAACTTTTCCTTCGATTTGACCTGTGACCTAATTTTTGACCCCAGATGACTCAGATTCGAACTTGCCTTAAAGATCATCAAGATTAACATTCTGACCAGGTTTCGTGAAGATAAATGTGGCCTCTAGTGTAAAAAAACTTTTCCTTTGATTTGACCCGGTGACCTAGTTTTTGACCCCAGATGACTCAGATTCGAACTTGCCTTAAAGATCATCAAGATTAACATTCTGACCAGGTTTCGTGAAGATAAATGTGGCCTCTAGTGTAAAAAAGCTTTTCCTTTGATTTGACCCAGTGACCTAGTTTTTGACCCAATAACAAACTCTTCCAAGATTTTATTGAGTGCAACGTTCTGACCAAGTTTCATTAAGATTGGGCCAAAATTGTGATCTCTAGTGTTAACAAGCTTTTTTCTTTGATTTGACCTGGTGACCTAGATTTTGACCCCAGATGACCCAATATCAAATTCATCCAAGATTTGAGGGTAACATTCTGATCAAGTTTCATTAAGATTGGGCCAAAAATGTGGCCTCTAGAGCGTTAACAAGCTTTTCCTTTGATTTGACCTGGTGACCTAGTTTCTGACACCAGATGACCCAATATTGAACTCATCCAAGATTTTATTGAGGGTAACATTCTGACCAAGTTTCATTAAGATTGGGCCAAAATTGAAACCTCTTGTGTTAACAAGCTTTTCCTTTGATTTGACCTGGTGACTAGTTTTTGACCCCAGATGACCAAATATCAAACTCGTCCAAGATTTTATTGAGGGTAACATTCTGACCCAAGTTTCATTAAGAATGGGCCAAAATTGTGACCTCTAGTGTTAACAGTTATAATGTTGACGACAACAGACACGGTGGTCACAAAAGCTCACCTTGAGCACTTCATGCTCAGGTGAGCCAAGAATTCATCATAATAAATGGAAGTAATTCTGAAGAAAATAAACTAAGTTTTAATTTGGGCCCATATGATACACCAGGTTGTATTAAAATATTTTACAGACTGGATAGGTCAATGTGACCTTGATTTTTGGTCTAGGGGTCTGGGAACAGCACAAGACACTTTGTCTCAATATGGGTAACATCTGTGCAAATATCAAAATCTCTTAACGAATTAGTTATGGACCGGACAGGAAAAATGCCTATTGACACAGACCTCAGTGTGACCTTGACCTTTGAGATCGGACATGAAAAAAAACCCGTTGACCTTTGAACTAGGGTCCATGTTTTTTGTACCACATGTTGTTTAATCCAGGGGAATATTTTTGACAACAAATACTAGGTTAAATCCTGTTTTGCAGGACACATCATCTCATCATGGGGAACATTTGTGTTACGTAATTAAATACTTTGAAGAATGACAGATACAAGGACTGGACACGAAATTGTAGACAAACGGATGAAAAAGCGCAATCTTACAGTCCAAGAAACTGGTTTTTAACCAATAGTTGACTAACAATCAATCAGACTGCTAGTTTAAGCCTAGCATATTAAAGGTGAAGGTCAAATTCAGAGGTCAAACACCAATTAGGCTGTATAGAATGGGCCATACAGACGACTCTTTTTGTCCAGTATATGAGCAATTCTCTCCATAAAAAAGAAACTATTTTGTACATTTATTCCATTTATTTGGAAATGCATTTTAGATTTCAGTTTTTGCATTTTAATTGGTAGTGTTGAGATATAATTCAAATCAGTTTGTAGGTTTACTCCTAATATTTAGTAAAACAGTATTTTCCCCTAAACAGGGCAAAATTACACAAACAGAGAATTGACATGATATAAGCACTTGATTTTAAAGCAAAAGTATTTATACAATGTAAACATTTACAATATAGTAAGAAAATAGAGCAACATGGTAATATCAAAATATAATTTATATATTACTGCAGAGTTGGTTACTGGTATACATGTATTGCCATCGTTTTTATTTTTGTTTATATTTGAGAATAATTAAAAATATTTGTGAATTTTTAATCTGTATCTGTCCTAGAACAGTTTCCTGTTTTGCAATATTTCACACATTGACAAAGGCTGAAATAATGAAATCACTAAACAAACTTAAATATGTGAATATTACCAAGAGTATACCGAATATATACTGCCCATTCTATTCACACAAATTAATTTCTGTTTACTACTATAACACTATGTATAAAGGTACACAGTTTTAATAAAAAAATCAATAAATAGTATATATAGAAATTCTGCAAAAGCTGTGTACATGTATATATACAAGGAAATGAACACAATTTCAATAATTTGAACACTTGAGGTGGCCATGCTTCAGTATTTACTAAAATGCCCATTCTGGTAAGTTTTGTTCCAAACATTTTTGTAGGTATTGCAACACATACAGGTCAACACTGGTCTATCAGGGTTTTTTCTGGCTAATTTGGGAACATAGCCTATACCCCCAGAATTGGGAATTTCGATGCGTAAATGTTCCAAATTGGGAAATATTTAGTCCCATTAGATACAGTAAGGATGTGTGTAAGCACTTTCTCATACACTTGTTTCACATCGTAGAACATCTTTAACATACTTCCATTACGAAATTGTCCATAACTTGGTCAATTTTTGTGCAATTTTGATGAAATTTTATTCAGAATGTAGATTGGGAATTTTTGCATTAATTTTGGGAAAAATACATACTTTTTGGCATGGCCTAAAAAAAACCCTGTCTATGTAAATAGGCCTTTGACTCTGATACACAACAGTTTACAATTCAAGCACAAATAAATTAATATCTAGTATATTCACTAAGAATTCTACTAAATTCTTCATCTCAGATGTAATGGTGTAAAAGGAAACTGATCGAGTGGTAAGATGACAGCCAAGTCCTTGTTATCATTTGAGAGTAAAAAGTCCTTCAAACAATTTGTCGAGATTGACCTCGGAATACGCGTTCTTCCTTACCCATCTGTCTGTCACTCTCCTGAGGTAAGTATAAGCCTTGCATAGTTCTGTATCCATCTTAACTTCAGACATTTTTCCTGAAAGCACATTTATACTATATGAAAGCAAAATTAAACTAAATAAAAGTTAAATTTCGAATCTTAATTATGCAATTTCATAAAGTTTGATTCCTATATAGACTTATTTAACCATCAACGCCTTCCTGCCGTTTATCACCTGATTAACACCAGTTCAGATGAGCAGAAATTGAACAGTGAGAGAGCAAGCTCGAGTGGTTAAATATTCAGGCATCTGAACTATCAAATGAGTCGCGCCAGGAGAAAACCAACATAGTGGGTTTGCGACCAGCATGGATCCAGACCAGACTGCGCGAATCAGGATCCATGCTGTTCGCTTTCAAAGTCTATTGCAATTAAAGAAACTGTTAGCATGGATCCATGCTGGTCGCAAAGCCACTATGTTGGTTTTCTCATGGCGTGGCTCAAATCTTGATTCACAGAAGTACAAATAAAAGCACACATATAAAAACATAAGTACAAACAAGATGTCCAGTTATAAAGCATAGAGTCTAACCATTTTCAAAGACGTGGAAGTTTACAAGATTTACACACAAGTGACTACAATAACAACATAGATTTGTTTGCTTTGCATCTGAGTTAAGAGCTACTTTTTCAACAGTATTTCAGTTATGTAATGGCCAGCACTCAATCTATCCAGTTTTCCTGGTAATAACCTGTTCTCAACAAGTAACTGCTAACTTCCTCACATGGATCAGCGGTGGAGGACAAATGATTTCAGTCACAATGGCTTTCATCAATTGTCACTGCGAATATATGCCTCACACAAGGATCAAACTCACAACCCCATGTTCAGAAGATCTGCACTCTCCATACTGAGCTAAATGGGGCAAAATAACGAGATAAAAATATTCCAAAAAGAAGAAGTAGAATACTATACTTTACCCTTTTCTTTCCCTGTAAGTTGTTGAGTAGCTCTATCTAAATCAAATAAATACTGGTAGAAACACATCTGTGTGTACAACATATTGTCTGTGTACTGAAACATAGTAAGAAAAAAAATCTTAAAAGTGTTACTACTGTTTGCAGATTGAGTTGCCCCATCATTTTTTTTTTAAATTGATAGAACTTTACCTTTAAGTCATAAAAGCAGCGATGCCTAAGCTATTTTTGTACCTTATCTATATTGGTAATTCCACCCTTTCAGTACTTTTTCAGATATGTGGTAAAATTAATTTACAAAACAAGTCTGTAAAATACACAGAATGAACTTGTTTATGTTGACCCCATGACAGAGAATTTTACAAGATAAAAGGTTGATATAAATACAGTTGAAACGGGTGTTTAACCAAAAAGTAAAAGATAGAGAAATCGTCATTTAAATTGTAAATAAATCTTGCCACAAAATATTATGTTCAGCATGCACACTACATTTAGGTGGCGTGGATGTAAACAAGAGCTGTCAGTGGACAGCACGCTCGACTACTCTCAGTGCTTGATAGTATAATATAAGCAATGAGTAAAACTTTAACATTACAATAAGCATATTCTAAGTCAAAAAGAGGCCATAATTAAGTCAAAATGCTGGATAGAGTTGCCTCCTCCTTTTTACAGACTGGGGTCATGATGGTAAACAAGTATGCAAAATATGAAAGCAATATCTCCATGGACTTTGAAAATATTTTGGGTGGTACGCAAACTTTAACATTTATTCTAAGTTGAAAAGGGGCCATAATTCAGTCAAAATGCTGGATAGAGTTGCCTCCTCCTTTATACAGATTGGGGTCATGATGGTAAACAAGTATGCAAAATATGAAAGCAATATCTCCATGGACTTTGAAAATATTTTGGGTGGTACGCAAACTTTAACATTTATTCTAAGTTGAAAAGGGGCCATAATTCAGTCAAAATGCTGGATAGAGTTGCCTCCTCCTTTTTACAGATTGGGGTCATGATGGTAAACAAGTATGCAAAATATGAAAGCAATATCTCAATGGACTTTGAAAATATTTGGGGTGGTACGCAAACTTTAACATTTATTCTAAGTCGAAAAGGGGCCATAATTCAGTCAAAATGCTGGAAAGAGTTGCCTCCTCCTTTATACAGATTGGGGTCATGATGGTAAACAAGTATGCAAAATATGAAAGCAATATCTCAATGGACTTCGAAAATATTTGGGGTGGTACACAAACTTTAACATTTATTCTAAGTCAAAAAGGGGCCATAATTCAGTCAAAATGCTCGATAGAGTTGCCTCCTCCTTTTTACAGACTGGGGTCATGATGGTAAACAAGTATACAAAATATGAAAGCAATATCTCAATGGGTGGTACACAAACTTTAACATTTATTCTAAGTCGAAAAGGGGCCATAATTCAGACAAAATGCTTGATAGAGTTGCCTCCTCCTTTTTACAGACTGGGGTCATGATGGTAAACAAGTATGCAAAATATGAAAGCAATATCTCAATGGACTTTGAAAATATTTGGGATGGTACGCAAACTAACATTTGTGTGACGCTCACCCTAACGCCGGGGCGAGTAGGATAGCTCCCCTATTCTTCGAATAGTCGAGCTAATAAAAACAGAACCCTCTAATACATTATAGGAATTGTCCTGCCTAACTTTCTGATAACCATTTAACAACTTAGAAATTAAAATATCAAAACTTTCTAGGTAGATAAAAAAAACCTGCAACATTAAATAACTGTAAATGTAAGTATAAAGGGGATTTTAAAATAATCAACAAAGCTTGGATACCTCTGCTTGCAAGAATCCTCTACTACAGACAGGGCACACAGGTCGTCCTCTCTGAAACATGAGTGGAAGTTTCTGTAAACGGGCATGACACGCCGAGTCCTCGCATTTCAACCAACCCTGTAACAAAATAAGTAAGGAATTAAACAAGGAAGACTTCAAAACTATATCAAAAATTTGTAAAGTTGAAACTTATCAAGGCAATAAATTTTTTTCTTCTTCTTTGACACAATCTGAATCCTTTTATGCTCACCTGAGCACAAAGTACTCATGGTGAGCTATTGTGCTACCATTGCTCGTCCTCCACAAATTTGACTTTAAACATCTATGATAGAAAACTAGCTCATAGAAAATATTGTTACCACCTGGGAGGCAAAATTTTCAACCCGATCTTCCTTAAACATGTCAGAATAATATTGCCTATATATCTACAGCTCAAAACCGGGTTCTAATCAGTTTCAAAATTAGGATACATGGTAAAGTCATAAAAAATTCTTGCTTATACTTTACAGAACACCTTTTTACTTGATCGTCACATTTTTTTGTCATTTTTGTATCCAGTGGGCAACTGAGTATCATTTTTTGCTTGTCCTCACTCAACTTAAGGTCGAGCCCTGAACTCTGCCAAAATTTGTTGGATACTTTCTACTAAAGCAATGCAAAACTCAGCACTGAAAATTACAAGAAAATCACCCATTTTTTTTAGTCTTAACTTCTTATAGAAAAAGTAAGCATACTGTTTATAAAAACCTTACAAGACATGTTGCAATAAAATCTTACCTGATAATATGTTTTAATCTTCTGTCGAATTGCTGTCGTGACTTTATTGGCGACGGCTGCACTAGTTTCATACAGTTTGACATTACACTGATTGTTGGGACATTTACCAAGGGAAGCTTCAATATATATGTCCTGTAAAAAGGGAAAACCCAGACTGGAATATACATGGTCCATACAGAATATCAGAGAAAATATTCAAGTACTTTTCAAGGACTTTTTACAATTTTTCAAACACTATTTTTTTTCAAAACCACGACCTAATCTGAACAACTTTTATTGTGTTCATCATGTAATGCAAAAATAAAACAACCATCACTTGTCACACCTTTGAAAATGACGTAATTGGATTGTTAGATTGATGTGATTCACTATTTTGCTGATGTTTAACGCCTTTCTTGTGACTTTTTAGCGCACTCCCACTGATGATACGTCAAAATTTTGTCACACGATGTACAAATACGCTTCGTTCTGTCTGCTTTATAGGGCTCCCGCCACTGTTTATATTCGTCCTTTGTCTCCCACTTACTTGAGTAAACACGTTTATTTTTCTTACTCATTTTAATTCACTGGAAACACTCGCAAATAGCAAAAAATTGCGAGTTATTATTCACCGTGTTTTTAAACGGAAACGGAAATATACAAATGGTGATAAAGTAGAAATAGCACTCTGTGTAAATATCGATAAAATGCCGCCGTAGACCACTATCATAGCATATGGGGAAATCAATGAGTGACCCGATCCGGCAATTTCAAGAATTTATTTTCATTTTCTCCGATTTATTTTAAGCCTTATAAAAATTCTTTTTGAAAAGCAAAGTTATGGACAGAATGTTTTCAAGGAGTAAAAGGTCAAATTCAAGCAGTTTTTTTCAAAATTCAAGTACTTTTCCAGGTTTTGTAGGGTTTTTGTCATTTTCAAGGACTACCATTGAATTCAAGGACTTTTCAAGGCCTGTGCGAACCCTGATATAGTTGAACTTGAACAGAGACTGCTCAAGCTTGCAAAAGGCTGATCAAAAGGCTTGTGTTACGAAGGGTTTACGGCAATTAAAATGTAGATGAAATAATGAAAACAGCTGGGAACCACAAAAATTGTTCGAGTGTTTTGTTTTCTTTTGTTAGGTCTAACATTGCACTGACACAATTATAGGTCATATGGTGACTTTACAGCTTCCTGGAAGGCTTCCTCATGATAAATTCAACACCCCAAGTTAGCCCCCAACCCCTATCAATGAGGGGCATTTCCAAATCTGCTACCTTTACCGCTCGGCCACAGACGCTGGATGCTTGGCCAAACTGTGTGTAATGCATAGAGCATTGGTTTATACTTTAACAGACAACATACTTGCTTTGTATTGGTTTATTTACATTGTTTCTGGTACTACCATCCAAAACTATCAGAGAACTAACTAATATCTGGTGGGTTGTATGCATGCATTATATTTAATCCGCATACATTTTTGTCCAGCTCTAGCTGTTCACATTTTTGTCTCAGAACTTTGGCAGGTTTTTCCAACTTTACTTTTGATATTTTTAAAATAAATATGACCCGCTTTGAGATCCAAGATAGTATGCTAAGGGATTATTAAATACAAACGATATCAGATGTTCTCTTGCGATTTACCAATATAAAACCCTTTTGAACATTTTGCATTATATGAAGAGTGCTACATATAAACTTTAAGGTGGCCTCTGAGAGATCAGAAAGAAAACTGATCAAAAACTATACATCTGAAGGACTACTCACAGCTCCAATAAGAGGGGCATCAAGAATAATCTCCCTTCCACATGTTTCGGATGGACATACGATTTTCAGCCTCTCACAATCTTTGTATTTTTCTTCGTCAGTGATGCTAACGCCACCCAGGAGGGCATCGTCATCATCTTCATCATGATGTTGTACCGAGTGACGGTAACCAGATGCATCTAAACCTATAAATAACAGCAATATTGTTTTAAACTCTTACTACATGTATTGCCGATGCATCATTTTTCTACAGAATTTTGCATTTCCATGAAATGCATGAAAGAATTCTAATTCCCAGCGGATATTCCACTTACACTACTTAAGTCTCCACAAATGACGTACACTCTCCACCAAGTTTATGACAGAATTTTGTTTCCTATGGCTCCTTGATTTCCAACAAATACTACACATCTGTCCCCAATGAAATTAGATACAATTCCTCCTTCTCAGGTATGTGAATAAATGAACACAGCTCTCAAAAATTTGGTCAAGTATAATGAATATTATTCCAGTAGGGGCACATTGTGTAAATCAAATACAGCACCAAATGTTGCCAACTGCTATCTGAAGATTTATTAAACTAGAACATGATGCCGACGTGTATTTGATTCAATGTCAAGACAAACTAAACATCCTCTAACAAAGGCAAAACTCTTACTGTATATTTAAATAAGAATTGAAAATATAATTAACATGAAAAGACGGAATGGACAGTTCTATTCAGAAACCTCTGGGTCTGAATTTAAGCAAGATACTCTTAAGATTTTACAAACTTGTTACACGCATGACAATTTCACACTAAATGATCCATATTTTTCAACTGTTGTTTTTTTTTGGACAAATCACAGTCACTTCTGAGTAGTATTTTTTTTTTCTGGAATGCTTGGGATTATTCTAAGAAAGACAATTTTCTTTCATTCAATGCCTTGTGTGGCACAGTACATGTGTATTATCAGATGATTTGCGAGTACATGCAGCAATATTGATTTACCACATGTTACAATGATTTTTTCCCCCGATTAAATATAATAAGAAACTATCTATTACTGCGAAAATACAAGTTGTAGTAGTCCACATAGATTTTTGAGTTCCACAGACTCCAGGAAATATTTATCCAAGTAGAAAATCTAGCTAAATTCGGATTCTGGATTATAATGCTAAAAGCTTTCCCCTGTTGGCAAGTCATGCCTAAATCTTAACAATGGTAAGTATTCAGAATGTTATTTAACCTTAATAAATCTGGGAACATACAAAACAAGGAGCGTTACCTATACATAACCCTAATAATCTGTGGCGACACAAAACAAAGAGATGTTACCTAAACACTCAGCAATATGAGCAGCATCTGTTCCTTCTATAGGATCACACAACCTAGATACAACTGGGTGGATTTGATGAGCCAGGTAATACTTCTCATCTGTAGAAAAACAAAAATAAATTTTTTGTTTTACTTCGTACCTTTTCAAGTTAAACAGACTGAAGAAAAAAACCAGGAGATACAATGTGGAAACAAGGAGTGAACTTGTGAGAGATTCAAATAAGCTTAACAGTTTTCATCAAAATTTGCTGAAACAACTTAGTATAAGCATGGATAACAAATGTGTAAATTTACTTAACTATAATTTTAACCACCAACCTTCTATATGCCAGCTGGATGGCCTCTAGACATGAAGAATTCTTCATCCCAAACGAGGGGCAAGTGATTTGAAGGCAGTGACTTTAACAATTCAATCACGGATCACCCTCATTCAGGCATGTGCATACAATACAATATTAATTAAAATACAGCAAAACTTCACTTGCTAGAGGTTCAACAAACAGGGCACCAGCACCACTAAAACAATTCATGTGGTTCCCTGCAGTTTTGTGATTTTTTTTGTCTGAATTGCTCAAAACCCTGGATAACTCAAATATTTTTCTTATTCCTTAGCAACCTCCATAAGTGGTGTTTTTCTGTATCGAGAAATACCTTGCATAAATACTAGTACTTGTTATATGGCTTATTTCAAACATTCTTTGTACAAGGTCTTAAATCACAAACATTAACAATGAAATTCAAAGTTCTGTGAAAATGAATTGTCTACCTATTTTCAGCAAAGGATTGTGTTTTCCCTATTGTCAAAGAACAGTTTTTACCTTTTCCAGCAAGGAACTTGTTTTTACAGTTACCAGTAATGAACTGAGTCTGCTATTATTCTTCTTGGTTGCATTCTTTGCTTCCAAAAGATCTTTTTACAGATTTTATTTACTTATTTTCAGCAATGAAGTGCTTTTCCCCCTATTTTCAGCAATGAAGTGCTTTTCCCCTATTTTCAGCAATGAACCTTTTACCTATTTTTTCAGCAATAAATTTCTTTTACCTATTTTCAGGGATTCTGATTTCGCTAATTCATCAGGATGATAGGCTCTCTGTGACGCTGGAAGATTAGAACCATCCTGCAAAAAAAAAAAAAAAAAAAAAATATGCTTAGACTTTGCCTATATATGTCATATTTTATTTCACTGGGGTGCAATTTTGCCATCTTATTATTATTTTTTTTTGTTGGATTTAACGTCGCACCGACACATGATAGGTCATATGGCGACTTTCCAGCTTTTAATGGTGGAGGAAGACCCCAGGGGCCCCTCGTGCGTAATTTCATCACGAGCGGGCACCTGGGTAGAACCATCAACCTTCCGTAAGCCAGCTGGATGGCTTTCTCACATGAAGAATTCAATGCCCCGAATGAGGCTCGAACCCACATCGATGAGGGACAAGTGATTTGAAGTCAGTGACCTTAACCATTCGGCCACGGAGGCCCCTTTCCAAAATTTCTCTTGTGATTAAGCAGAAAGGCCACTGCGTCTATCATACATTAATGAGCCGTGCCATAAGAAAACCAACATAGTGGGTTTGCGACCAGCATGGATCCAGACCAGCCGGCGCATCAGCGCAGTCTGGTCAGGATCCATGCTGTTCGCAAACAGTTACTCCAATTTCAATAGGCTTTAAAAGCGAACAGCATGGATCCTGGCCAGACTGCGCGGATGCGCAGGCTGGTCTGGATCCATGCTGGTCGCAAACCCACTATGTTGGTTTTCTCATGGCACGGCTCATTTATTCTTAGTCGGACCTTATAGGAGTTAGACCACTTTGTTCGCTAATTCCATTATGGTTGCATGGGTATTTATTATTTTTCAGGGTTGTTTCATTTTAAATGGAGACTGGCCATAAAACAGGCCTTTTAAGCAAATGTATTTCAGCTTAAAAGTTGTTTTATGCCACTTTGCCAATAGTATCCCACATGGTTTAGGAATCAGCAGAACATCCAATAATAAAGTTTTAAACACATTTTAGAACTGATATCTATACTGTTAAGCCAAACAAAGGCTCTTGCAATATATACACAGAATGTTAGTGTTGACTTTAAAAAAGTCGCCCAAACTGAAAAACAAACTGGTTAAGTTTGAAATTTAACTGTGAAAGCTAGAAAACCAGCACACAGAAAAAAACTACTGATTTTACCTCGCAGACAACATAAGAGACAGTGTCGCCGCCCTTCAACCTCTTGCCTCCCTTGCTATTCAGTCTTAGAGCTACCTGAACATGAGGTAAACTCTTCTTGTCTGGGTAATCTTCTGGATTCTTGGTCAGTTGCTGAAAGTAAAGCGAAACTGTCAATTTTCAAAAATAAATTTAGTAAAATTAATGCGAACTCTAGATACTTTGTGAATCATAGTTATTTTTACTATTTCACGTTCTTTGTAAAGCTACTAGAGTAAATCTATTATCAGTGACACACTGCTCGCTTCAGCAACTCGGCTCACTCTAGCAATTCATATAGTCTTGTTTTCCATATATTGGCCTATGTATAGGTAGTTTAAAATTCTGTAAAACTACCAACAATTTTTCCCATCCCTTGTAACTTCAAGTGATTGTGTATTTGACCGTAATATGATTATCAAACTGAAAACTGTTTTTTTAATTTACATACTAGTTTTAGATTAATATGTAGAAACATTTCACGACTTTTGTAAGAACTGGCTTCAGGAAAAATAACAGATTTACCTTTGTGATGAGGTACTGATCTAGAGGTATTTTGCCGTCCCTCACTTGCTCACCGACCTCGTTAAGTTTAGCATGCACAATGTCGACAACAGTTTCTCTAGATTCACCAGACAGAATTGTTGATACAACAAAACTGAAATAACACAACAATCTCTCAATTCAACAGACAAAACTGTTAAATTAGTATTAAAACCAAAATCTTGTTCTAGAATGGGAGAGGCTGCGAAATTGACATTTCTCACATAAACAACCCTACGTATGTCGCAAAATAGCCTTGTATCACAATTATTTTACCTTGTGGACCAATTCCAATTTTAGAAATAGCAGAAGTATCAGCAATGCAAAATACATTTACTTACTCTCCAACATTTTTCGACAGCCCTGACCAGTCTCTCCTGACAATATCAAGACCCTTCTTTTCTTCCTGTGTTATGTATTTCCCATCTGATGTCTTGTGTACACTTAGAGCAGCATACTTCTTCTTCTTTAGCAACAACATACTCTTGTATATACCATCTATATCAATTTCCAACAGTTTGTACAGCTTGTTTACCTCAGCTTTGATCTATGAAAGACAGGGTGTTACTGATGAAATTATCCCAGTTTTCTTTTCTCTCTTTCTTTTTCTTAACTGTATTAAAGCACTCAATCTTCACTGTGCTTTAATCTGCAGTGAAGAAGTACTTCGAAAACTATGGTGTTTTGGTCTACTTCTTCAGCTGGGTTCGACAATACAGCGACACAATTATAGGTCATTCCGGACACTTTTCAGCTTTTGGGGGTAGAAGAAGACCCCAGGTGCCTCTCAAGGTAATATCTCGTCACAGGCAGGCCCCTGTGCACAAAGACAAATCTAACATGGAAGAATTCTACACAAGAAGCGAGGTTTCAAACTCGTAATGGTGAGAAGTGATTTGAAGTCAACGATCTTGAACACTGCCACGAAAGACCTTACACGCATGTATGACAGCTCCCATTTTCGTAAAATAGTTCTTGTTCATCTTAAATATGGTCGCCACTCATAAGTTCACAAGCACCAACACTTCTCTACATTTTGTTTTCCTTTCAGGAGTGGTACAAAAAATAAGAACCTACTAAATATTGGACAAAAGACATAACTCCCAATCTCCCTCACTGGACAACAACAAAAATCTGTTCTATTTGTCACGAAGAACACAGAACAACAGTAACGTACCTTATTTCCTAGCTTTGTAACTTGCTCTATATCTGTGCAGTTGGAGTTGATCATGATAGAATCTGTGTCTCCATATATAACATCTAAATTCATCTGAAATAAACCACAATTTATAAAATACTTGGCACTGAATTTTATCAAATAAGTACAATTTTCAATTACCTAAGCGTAAATTTTTTCACATCAGATTTTCGTAGTATTAAACTACAGAAATATATAGTACAGTCAAACATCGTTCCATTGAACTTGGATCACTTGAATACTTTTCTTCAATCGAACTCTCACTCCTGCCATTATCCCTATATAGTACATATTACTTTACCTCAGATCAATAAACACAGATCACTGGATATTTCCATACCTCCAGCAACGATTATATTATAGGGCAGATAACATCTTTTTGCTCAAACAACAAAAAGTGTGAGTCGAATCTCAATTACTGACAATTACTTTGCATATTTCAGTAGTGAAACTGTATTTCACCATGTGAACTAATAATTATGGGGAAGGTTAAACTATCCATAATTTGGTAACATTCGCTAACCATACTGTTTGATGTTTTGGAGCATATTCTATAAATGAAGTACTTAATACGACATGCAATACGTCTTCCAGTTCACAGATGTGTATGTGTTCAGGTTTTACGTCTTTTTCAACAATTTCTGAGTCATATAAACGACGATGTCTACTTGTTGTGTTTCTTTGTTTTGGGTTTAACGCCGTTTTTCAACAGTATTTCAGTCATGTAACGGCAGGCAGTTAACCTAACCGGTGTTCCTGGATTCTGTACCAGTACAATCCTGTTCTCCACAAGTAACTGCCAACTTCCCCACATGAATCAGAGGTGGAGGACTAATGATTTCAGACACAATGTTGTTTATCAAATAGTCACGGAGAACATACGCCCTGCCCGAGGATCGAACTCGCGACCCCGCGATCCGTAGATCAACGCTCTTACCTACTGAGCTAAGTGGGCGGGCTTGGTGTCTACTTGTAGCAGTGAGCACAATGCCCAACATTATAGTGCTGCCTCACTGGAATATCACGCCGTAGACACGTGGCATGATACCCCACCTAGTCACATTATACTGACCAGTCCTAGCACTATCCTCTTAATGCTGAGCGCCAAGCGAGGAAGCTACAAGTACCATTTTTTACGTCTTTGGTATGACGCAACCAGGGATCAAACCCACAACCTCCCGCACTCGAAGCGAACGCTCTGCCACTAGGCTACGGAGGCGGTAGTTAACAGATGTATCTCCGTAGCCAACAGGCCTACTCTAATCAACATTCCAAAATCTAAATTTTCTTTTTGCACTTGCGATTTTAAGTAAGCTTAGATTATGATGAATCTTTGCATGAATGTACTTTGTGCACCTAAACATAGCTCATACTTCAGCAAAATTTCATCCGTATGTATTTGCTATAGGCAAAGGAATGGGAACATTAAATATTTACCAAATGGCATTTGAATATCTGCCATTCTTAAAGCCCCAACTTATACTACCCTGGCAGTAAATTTTGTAGGAGGAGCCTATCAAATAACAAGGCTACTCCAGGCTGTCTATCAGCTAAAAATAGCTCACTTTCAATGATTCACAAGCAAATGTAAACAATGGTCAGTTGAAGAATAAATATGAACTTACATGTTTTGATGATTGCAAATTAATATTACATGCATACATATTTTGTGCATCCATATCAATATCATTGTTATGAAAAATTGAGTTGAGCTAGACTAGCATTCCTTATTTTCAAACTTCTTATTAATGTAAACTGAACAGTGAAACTCGAAATCAAACAGTCTTAACTTTTCTGTCATTACTGGCAGGTCCATTAATTGAGATAATGTAGCAATAAATGCAGAAATAATAAACTATTTAAGTCTGAGATGTAGCACAATGCACACATCATTAGCAAGTGTTGCTGTGATAAGGTCTAATAAAATGATAAGCTATTAAAATAATTTATCACTGTATATCTGTTATTTAGTTCCCCTATACCTTTAAACGTTTTTTAAATAACACATAAAAATATAACTGTAGAAATGATTATGATATTCTATTCAGTTTAAAAATTCAAAATTACTTTTCTGGAAAAGTTTTACAATGCACTCTAGGTCTTAATTCTATTCATACATCAAGCCTTCTGCTTCTGCTGATCAAGTTTGTTGATAAAATTAACCACGTGGGAATTGTTTACATTCTCTGTTTCTCTAGGGTTCATGACCTCATTAGCTCCTCCCGGCAAATTCAAAATTTTTGGCAGTTAGGTTTAAATAATTTTTTGAAACTATACTTCACAATTTTTTGTTTAAAAAAATAAAAACACCAATTGAAAGTGGATTTATGCAATTTTTCATAACTTTTTATTCAGTAGTTTATTTAAAATTTTGAAAAAGGGCTCTCTGATGTGAAACATGCATAATTTATATAAAAACCTGCCCCAGCGCCATTTTCTGGCTTTTATATGGCAGTTGGGGGTTTAAGCCTAGATTTACACTTGAAACACTGATGAAAATCAGCCATGTTTTCTCAGAATGAGAAGCTTGTGAAAGATTTTAGTCTAAAGTTTACAGCTAAACTTTAGTATTTCCAAGATAGTTTTAAGAAATTTTCAACTATCCAAGGTTATTATACATTATACTTACTGCTTGAACCAGATCTTTTCGTTTTCATCAGAATCTGCAGAAATAGTAGTCATATAACAGTATGTAATATTAAAATATGTAGGAATCTTCATAAATTTTCTTGAACTAACGTAAGAACCGGACTAACCATAGCCAATTTTTTCAAATACTGGTACATAACTTCTATTGAAAATTTTAGTTCGAACAGGTGCAGTGTCTCTATTTTACAAAATAGTAAAATGCATAAGTATATAAAATACAGTGTGACTTAATATACCTTGTATAAAATAATATCATAAAATACACAGAAGTTTTTTGTAGTGCCATTATATTATCTTACCTCTCTACCCTTCATTGTGATGAGCGCAGCAAGTGGTTTAGCGTAGAATCTCGAGAACGTGAACCCCAGACAACCATACATACTGTTAGCTGTTAGTTTCAAAGCTTTCTGTCTGATGTCATACTATAAAATACATAATAATGGTAGTAAAAGATATGAATCAGTCACAGCTTTTTAAAATTATATAAATATTGGTCAATTTAGGGCCTCTCCCAGAAATGAAGAAAAAGGTTTTATTTTCCCAAATTGTTGCAATATTGTTCTGATTTAGCGCCCTTTTTCAACAGTATTTTAGTAATGTATCTGTGGGTAGTTAACCTAACCAGTGTTCCAAGAGTTTGTACCAGTACTAAACTGTTCTTAGCAAGAATCTGCCAACTTTCCCACATGAATCAGAGGTGGAGGATGTAATGACTTCAGACATTACCTTTTATCAAATCCACATGGAGAAAAAATGCCTAGCCTGGGATATGAACTTGTGACCCAATGATCCGTAGATCTGCACTATCGAAGGCATGTTAGTGCTAGATGCACAGCAGTGATTCTATGTTTCTTCATCTTCTTGTCATTTTATATCAAACAACCCAATGCTGCAGTTCTGATTTCTGTTATCATAAACCTAATGTCATGAACTTCAAAAAAGTTTAAAGGGGTTTCCTAAGTTGCTCACCCAAGCTCGATCATCTGACCTTGCATATGTTCCAACATATTGCATCATGAAAAGTAACAGTTGCTTTTAATGAGATTTTTTTTCAGATAAGACTACAAGAACCTTTTATTCAGGAGAGCTAAGAATTCTGCTTGTCAAACATTAAACATTTAATTGTCTGATTTGGTTGAAATTCAGAAATAAGAAATGCTCCATGTTTTTATCATCAAAATCTTTAAGAAGGTGCGTACCTGCATCATCTGTTCCGAGGGTAAATTATCTTGTTTCATCAAACTTTTCACTTGTCGCCGACTCTCGACCAACTTCCTTATTTCTGTTGGTAAAATTCCTGGTTTTAGATCTGGATCAGGGAGTTCCATTTTCAGCAGATCTTCTTCATCCTAAATAGAATACAAGATATTCATCAAGAGTATGCAATCACTGTTTCTTTTGAGATCAGTTTAATGCTTTTCTTTTTTCTTGCATAATCTTGTAACAGTGGTTCAATTCCTCAAATGTACTAATCATCTGTCCAGAATACAACTAAGTGCTCTATCTTGAACAAACTAAAAGTCATCATAATGAGAAAGATACAGAATTACATGTAACAAATATCTCCAAGATAATTTAAACTGAATTTGAAGACCAGTCTCAGAATGCTGCCTTGCCATTGGTCAGTTTCAAATGTGAGCTCAGAAAGAACCAATGAGATACCGGATTTCATGGACTGGTCTCCTAACTCAGTTTTATAATCCTAGACCCAGAAGTACAACTAAATTCATCAGGAAAACCATCAAAAATAAGTGGAAATGAAAATGTTAGTTTACCATCCAACAAAAGTTACCATGTTGAACTAAAGAAGAGATGAAGAATATAAAATGTTTTACTGTCTGACTATGCTATGTATCTGGTATCAATATAGTTACAAAACAGGCGAGATTGACATCATAACATCTTTCGCAAATAGTTGGGTTTTTTTTTTTAACTTACAGCTATTAAGTGTTAACATTCAAACAGAAAAGAAAGAAGAAGTACAAATAATAGCATAAAACTTACCTACTAGTCAACAGTTTAGATGTTCCTGGATTCTGTACCAGTACTATTAAACCAACTGCCTACAAGTTACTGTCAACATCTTTGCAAGAATCACAGGTGGGGGACTCAAGTTTTCTGACGTAATGCCTTTTATCAAATCATCATAAAGATACCCTTGCCTATGAATGGAACTCACGAAACTATGATCTGTAGATCTGCAGTGTCCCTGTATAACTATGCAGGCAGGTTACTATATTGCAAACAGTATTATGGATACTTACATTAGATGTAGAAGGTGCGTCGGTTCTGTTGATGGTAGTGAAGCATATATTGTATTCTTGTATGATAGATGGGTATAAACTGTTGAAATCCAGCAACAATATGTACTTGTCATAAAATCCTGAAGATAAAAACAACAGAATACTAAATCAAGTTTGAGCCAACACTCTTCAATAGCTTAACTTACAATCTAAAATGAATCAGTTCTTCATCTGAACCAGTTCAATGTACTGTTTTCTTAATAGTATATTTTTCATTTGTCAAATTTTTCAATGCACTCTCGAAACACTGGCACAAGAATAAGACACTAAATGAACAAGAGGACCATGATGGTCCTGAATCGCTCACCTCTTCCCACATGACCCAGTTTTGAGTATGACATCGTTTTTTCTATTATTTGACATAGTGACCTAGTTTTTGAGCTCATGTGACCCAGTTTTGAAATTGACCTAGATATTATCAAGATAAAAATTCTAACCAATTTTCATGAAGATCCATTGAAAAATATGGTCTCTAGGTTTTTCTATTATTTCACCTATTGACCTAGTTTTCGAAGGTACGTGACCCTGTTTTGAACTTTACCTAGATATCATCAAGGTGAACATTCTCACTAATTTTCATGAAGATCTCATGAAAAATATGGCCTCTAGAGAGGTCACAAGGTTTTTCTATTTTTATACCTACTGGCCTAGTTTTTGACCGCACATGACCCAGTTTCGAAACTGACCTAGATATCATCAAGGTGAACATTCAGATCAATTTTCATGAAGATCCATTGAAAAATATGGCCTCTAAAAGAGAGGTCAAAAGATTTTAATAATTTTAGACCTACTGACCTAGTTTTTGACCGCAGTTGATTCAGTTTCAAACTTGACTTGCTAGATATCATCAAGATGAATTTTCAGACCAACTTTCATACAGATCCCATGAAAAGTATGGCCTCTAGAGAGGTCACAAGGTTTTTTATTATTTGACCTACTGACCTAGTTTTTTATGGCACATGACCCAGTTTCAAACTTGAACTAGATAACATCAAGGTGAACATTCTGACCAATTTTTATGGAGATCCATTCATAAGTATGGCCTCTAGAGAGGTCACAAGGTTTTTCTATTTTTAGACCTACTGACCTAGTTTTTGACCGCACATGACCCTGTTTCGAACTTGACCTAGATATTATCAAGATGAACATTCAGACCAATTTTCATACAGATCCAATGAAAAATATGGCCTTTAGAGAGGTCACAAGGTTTTTCTATTATCTGACCTACTGACCTAGTTTTTGACGGCACGTGACCCACTTTCGAACTTGATCTAGATATCATCAAGATGAACATTCAGATTAACTTTCATACAGATCCCATGAAAAATATGGCCTCTAGAGTGGTCACAAGGTTTTTCTATTATTTGACCTACTGACCTAGTTTTTGATGGCACGTGACCCACTTTCAAACTTGACCTAGATATCATCAAGGTGAACATTCTGACCAATTTTCATGAAGATGTCATGAAATATATGGTCTCTAGAGAGGTCACAAGGTTTTTCTATTTTTAGACCTACTGACCTAGTTTTTGACCGCACGTGACCCAGTTTCGAACTTGACCTAGATATCATCAAGATGAACATTCAGACCAACTTTCATACAGATCCCATGAAAAATATGGCCTTTAGAGAGGTCACAAGGTTTTTCTATTATTTGACCTACTGACCTAGTTTTTGATGGCACGTGACCGAGTTTCGAACTTGACCTAGATATCATCAAGGTGAACGTTCTGACCAATTTTCATGAAGATCTTTTGAAATATATGGCCTCTAGAGAGGTCACAAGGTTTTTCTATTTTTAGACCTACTGACCTAGTTTTTGAAGGCACCTGACCCAGTTTCGAACCTGACCTAGATATAATCAAGATGAACATTCTGACCAACTTTCATACAGGTCCCATGAAAAATGTGACCTCTAGAGTGGTCACAAGGTTTTTCTATTTTTAGACCTACTGACCTAGTTTTTGACCGGACGTGACCCAGTTTCGAACTTGACCTAGATATTATCAAGATGAACATTCTGACCAACTTTCATGAAGATCCCATGAAAAATGTGACCTCTAGAGTGGTCACAAGGTTTTTCTATTTTTAGACCTACTGACCTAGTTTTTGACCGCACGTGACCCAGTTTCGAACTTGACCTAGATATCATCAAGATGAACATTCTGACCAATTTTCATAAAGATCCCATGAAAAATGTGACCTCTAGAGTGGTCACAAGCAAAAAGTTTACGGATGCACGCACGGACGGACGGACGGACGACGGACACTGCGCGATCACAAAAGCTCACCTTGTCACTTTGTGACAGGTGAGCTAAAAAAATTTGACCTAGGGAAAAAAGTTGGTTCTAATTGCAAATCAAGTCAAACTGGAAAATTCAAGGCCAAAAATTGAAGGTTTGAGCCTTCTAGCACTTGGATCACTTTAACTGCTAGAGCACACCAAACATTTTGTTCAACAGGATTAGAATTTGTGTATGGGTGCAGCTACAAAATCTATGAAAAGTTAGTTTCCCCAGAAAATATAAAGATTTCCATGTCCTAAAACAGAGACAGCATCATTACCTTTTTTCGGTTCGAGCACAAGACCTCCAGCGTATGCTGGTTTCCGGCGTCCTTGTCCCGACTTAGATTTACTAGAGTCTATTTCTTCATCAGCATCTTCTACCTTTAACAGAAATACATAGGCTAGTACAGGTTGTCAACAGGTCACTCCCTAAGAAAATTTCTTTTAAGGCATCGCCACAGTCACAAATCAGTATCAGTTCATATTTTCAGGCCAAGTATTTTTCTCTTGAAAATAGCACTAAAGCCGTAAGAGCCGGTCAAATTATCATCAACATAAGAAGCATATGGTAATTTATAGTACATATGCCGCTTGTAAAATGTTCGAGTCTCGTTTAGACCGAAAGTTTACCCCAAAATATTGAAATCTTACGTGCAATCAAACTCCAATATTAAAAATGTTACAAAGACAAAATTTAGTTCATTTCAAAGTACAATATGTATACTGCAAACTCTTATGGATTTTTGTCAAAATTGTTCCTGGTTATTGCATAAGACACAAAAAGACAACCCCATGTTTTAATTTAAAATGTTGTTTGTACATGCATTATTGACCACAGGTAGCCAGGTAAACCTATATATAATCCTATAATATCACCTGTTTATATACATGTAAATTATGTGTGAACAGATAACACAAATTGGTGAATTGGTGGTGTTGGGATTTTTGTGTATAATTCAGTAATCAGGTAAAGTTTCAAAATAATTTCTTTAGACTTTATTCTTCACAGTCTGCTTTACAATTGGCTGTAATTATCTTTTAAATGTATTGAATATATATTCAGTTTGACTGCACATAAAATTGCAAAATTTTGTCATTTTGGCAAGAGAAAAATATCAAATAAAGGCATAATACAGGTAGTGAAATGCACATCCTTTTACTTGCATATGTTCACATAGATATTTAAAACATAATTATGACTTTACTGTTACCACTTAGTCATGTTTTATTTTATGAAAATTTACATGTAAAATTTTGAGTCAAATGGCAGCCACTGTGGGCGATGCCTTAAGTCATGCAGTTTACCCAAAAACTGACTTCACATCAGGTTTTTGTTATTCCCCTTTGCCCAAATACCAAGCTATATTCCCCCTAAACCACAGGCCTGGACCCCTTCCCCTCTTGGTAAAAAAACAACCCTGGGCTAGTATCTCCTCATAATTCAGACATGATAATAACTTACCAATCAAGGTAACTTTGTAAATATTAGAATTAATCGCAAGCATTAAAAGGCAACTCACCACTACTGCCTTTTTCTTGTACTCCTTGTCAGGAACAATGTAATCTTTCTCTGAGAAGGCATGTAACAGAAGATATTCATTTCTCTCTGCTCTTCCTCCCAACAGTGTCCGACTCTGAAATTCATACAAGATATAAACTCCTGTAACCACTAAAATATTTCACTGGTATTTTAATACATTTTTGAGAAAATGTTCTTCGTGTAAATTGCATTTAAAATCTATATCACTTGAAATACTCTAAAAGCAAGTGCACTATCCAAAAGTGCATCAAATTTTTAAGTTTATTTTGTATTATTGAAATAGCATGTATAAACAGGCGTAAGTATGGTATGTTAAAACAAGGCAGTCTGAAAGACAGCTAAATCCCCCGCCACTGCTATGGATTGTGAAAGGGTAAACCTTTGACCTTTAGCTGTGACCTTGACCTTGAACTGACATGGCTGACTCATGAACTCTGCACAATGTCTTGATGAGGTGATCATTTGACCCAAGTTTCATGAAACTCCTTCAACGGGGTTAGGAGATACAGAGCTCAAACCTTTGACCTTGAGTTGTGATCTTGACCTTGAGTTGACATGGCTGACTCATGAGTTCTTGATGAGGTGATCATTTGACCAAAGTTTGATGGAAATCCTTCAATGGGTTTACGAGATACAGAGTGGACACAAAATGGAAGGCTCAAACCTTTGACCCTAAGTTGTGACCTTGACCATGAGCCAGCATGGCTGACTCATAAGTTCTGCATATTGTTTTGAAGAGGTGATCATTTGACCAAAGTTTTATAAAATTCCTTCAAGGGGTTTAGGAGATACAGAGCGGACACAAAATGGAAGGCTAAAACCTTTACCTTGAGCTGTGACCTTGACCTTGAACCCACATGGCTGACTCATGGGTTCTGCACATCATCTTGATGAGGTGATCATTTGACCCAAGTTTCATGATTATCCTTCAAGGGGTTTAGGAGATACTGGCTGACTCATAAGTTCTGCATATTGTTTTGACGAGGTGATCATTTGACCCAAGTTTTATAAAATTCCTTTAAGGGGTTTAGGAGATACAGAGCGGACACAAAATGGAAGGCTAAAACCTTTACCTTGAGTTTTGACCTTGACCCTGACCTGGCATGGCTGACTCATGGGTTCTGCACATTGTCTTGATGAGGTGATCATTTGACCAAAGTTTCATGAAACTCCTTCAAGGGGTTTAGGAGATACCAAGCGGACACAAAATGGAAGGCTCAAACCTTTGACCTTCAGTTGTGACCTTGAGCCGACAAGGCTGACCCATGGGTTCTGAACAACGTCTTGATGAGGTGATCATTTGACCCAAGTTTCATGATTATCCTTCAAGGGGTTTAGGAGATACAGAGTGGACACAAAATGGAAGGCTCAAACCTTTGACATTCAGTTGTGACCTTGACCTTGAACTGATATGGCTGATTCATGGGTTCTGCACATCGTCTTGATGAGGTGATCATTTGACCCAAGTTTCATGATCATCCTTCAAGGGGTTTAGATATAGAGCGGACACAAAATGGAAGGCTCAAACCTTTGACCTCGAGTTGTGACCTTGACCTTGAGCCGACAAGACTGACTCATGGGTTCTGCATATCGTCTTGATGAGTTGATCATTTGACCCAAGTTTCATGAAAATCCCTCAAGAGGTTTAGGAGATATGGAGCGGACACGAAAGTGTTACCGACAGACGGAAGGACGGACGGAGACCATTCCTACAACCCCCCACCATTTGTGGCGGGGGATTAATAAAACTGCCACTCATTCAAATGTTTTAACTTCAGATCCAAACAGGGTAACATTAAAAGCTCTAGGTTAAACTTATTACAAGGTTAAAGCATCAAATTCTCACAGGTTACATTTCAGCTTTCAAGTAACCACAAGGTGAAGCTCATTCCAAGATTTAAGCTTCAAATTCCAGATTACTTATTCAATTTATTTATTATTTTATTTAGGTTTTACGGCGCACCAACACAGTTATAGGTTATATGGACTACAAATTGTGGTTTCACATCTCATTTACATCGAAATAAAAACATGAGGTATGGAATCAAAATCTGTATACCTGCTGGAATCACAGAGTTACAGCAAAACCAAGTGTTAAGACCCTATAAGTCGCCTCTTACGATCATGCAAGGGTAAGGCAGTGGTTCCAGTTCTTTTCATACACAGATCGTCCCAGAACCACATGGGGCTACTTATTCAAAGGTCCACAGGTCCACTCCACTCCAGCAATGAAACTAAATTAATATTAATTACAGTAAATACGACTCAATCTTCTAGATGAAGCAATAAAGAACACAGTGCACATACCATGACATTGCCACAAATTGATGTAATCTGTAAAGCTAGAGGTATAACGTTTAACTCGTACATGATCTTCAATATATGACTGGAGTCCATCAGTGTCATTTCTATCAACTTCAACAGCATCTCAGAATTACTGTAACAGAAAAGCAAAAAACGACTCTTATCTAACAACAGTTTTCTAATTTTGCACTTTGGTGAAAGACTTATTCTGATCTTGTGTCTGTTTCAATCAACAACATTAAATCCAATTTATCTACAGAAATTTTCAAACACAGATCTATAAAATAATGTTCACATGAAAAAAGCTCTCTTAGCAAAAAAAAATTATACCAATATATTAAATGACTCATTAACAAAACTGAACTGTTCATAACAAATGTTTCAAAGCTATCTAACGAGCTAATTAACCAGGAAAAATTCCAAGATCTGGATAAAAATAAACACTGGAAATTTGTCAAATGCACTTGGATAGAAACATACAATTCCCTTAAAAGACAAGCTCATTTATAATTCAGGATTGTCCAAAAAGATTATCAAAACCAGTCATCATTTTAAACAAAATTACTTCTAAAAACTCTAAATTTTTAGATTGTAATATATTTATAAAAGAAATCTTTGTTCTCTTTGTCTAAATAAAGCATTTATTAAACAACTAAAATCCATTAATGTGCAGACTATTCCAAATTGGAACTGAAAAAGGGGATAAAAAGTCCTGTATTTTAAATTAAGCTAAAAAAAATCCAACAAACATCCAAACCACCAAAATGTGAAGACCGACCTGTACATATTTCTAATGGTATCAAAATCCAGATCCACTCTAGACTGTTTGAGAATCTGTGAAGTAAGTTCAGTCAAATCAGAACTCCTCAAGCGAACAAGCTCCTTGGCAGAGATTTTGATATCACACACAACACGCCCACAAGTCGCTGACTTATCAACATATCCTCGACCGGCATGACTCTGTAAAATTGAAAAGTTAATTTTTTTGTGATAAAAACAGTTTTCACATGCTCCTTGTAAATTGTGTTCTACTGAATGTTTTGAAAGTACCAAAGTAAAAGCGGCTTCCACTGCCAAGTGGTTAAGGTCGCCAACTTTGAATCACTTGCCAAGCACCGCAGTGGGTTCGAAACCTTGCTCAGGATGTAGAATTCTTTCATGCAATGAATACATCAAGCTGGCTTATAGAATATCTGTGGTTTTACCCTGATGCTCGCTTGTGCTTGCAAAAATACTAGGATGGGTATGTTGCATCTTCCTCAGCCATCAAAAGCTGTTATATTATTATGCGACTCTAAACCTCTTAAAAGAAAGCTTGATTTTTGTTCTTATTTCTAGGATCTACTAAACTGTAATTACAAATGTAATCAAATATCAATCATTTTCCTGGAGGATTTATTTTCTTTACATTTGCCAAGTCAAGTTGTCCTTAGTTGTGGAAAGCTAAGTGTTACCATCTATATCCTCACAAGATGGTCGAACATTATGAATATTCTACTATCCAAACCAATGCCATACCATGAAAGCATTTAATTCCATGAGGATGAAATTTCATACTTCGGACCAAACTGGCTGTTACTTAGAAATACGAAATTCAACTTTTGAAGAAAAAATGAATGGGAATTTTATTCAAATCAAGTATCATGGATTTTGTTATAGTCCCCATGAATATTAGCATAGTGAGTTTTTAGCCTTGTGAAAATATTTGATATTGCAAAAACTTTAATCTGACTTACAGAAAGTTTTGGCATCACAGTTCTTTTGAGGCGTCCTATCTTGGACCAGTGCGGAATCTTGTTGGCATTTATCCTGTGTAACAACACATCCAAATCATAGCCAAATATGTCATGTCCCTGAAATATATAGTTTTACACTATGCCAGTGTGTCAGAAAGCTATACATTTATTCCAATAAAAGCAAAAGCAAACTGCAGTTTTTGAGTTACTTTTTTTGACAGTTTTCATCTTACTGACCAAGGTTAGCAAAATTTATTATCATTCCAACAACAACATCTATTTTGTTTTTTGTTTGTTTTGGGTTTAACACCATTTTTTTCAACAGTTTTTCAGTTATTTAACATCGGGCAGTTTACCTAACCAGGGGTTCCTGGGTTCTATACCAGTACAAACCTGTTGACCACAAAGTAACTGCCAATTTCCCCACATGAAACAGAGGTAGAGGATGAATGATTTCAGACACAATGTCTTTTATCAATTCGTCATGGAGAACACAATGTCTTTTATCTATTTGTCACGGAGAACATATGCCCTGCCCGGGGATAGAAGGCGCGATGCCGAGATCCAGATCTGCAATCTCCCTACTGAGCTGAGCAGACGGGCCATCCATTTTGTTACTTACAGCTACATCGGCATCTATTTCGTAACTTACCACTATAACATCAGCATCTATTTTGTGTATTTTAGCTAGCAAGTAGCCAAGTAAAGCTCTCTCTGTTGGCAGTACTTCAACCTTCATCTTCTTACTCTGAAAACACATCACCAAAAAAACATCTTTCTAGTTTTACCAGTGAAAATAGGTAATTTTCAATGAATATTATTAACTTTAAAATATAGCAATGTCATTTGCAAGCATTTTCCCCCACTGATCTGAGAATTGGGAAAAAGTATCATGAAACATACATTTTGAGAATTGTTATAGGTTCAGTTTCACAGGTAGTCTTAGCCTTTGGTATGTTGCATATGCTTTTTTTTCTCTATTGTATCTTGGAGAACTTTAGCTTTAACATATAATTTGCCACTGCCGGCCCTAAGTACACCCCAAAAAACCAACTGGTTTTTTAGGGCATCTGAATAGCAACTGCCAGTGACTGTATTACTCAAGCATGCCCTTTTCAAAATCATTCAGAAATCTTTATAGCAGAAGCATTATTATATAAACATACCTCTCTCTGTACTTTGTCCTTGAAATCCCATGGAAATATACAATCATTAGGCTTACTGATAACTGAAACATAGTCATAATGAAACTGATTTAATAACTGCTGTCTTCCTATTAGAATTTTCATACTAGTTATTGCCTGTAGATTTTTTAATACATCAACACAAATTACTGGTACTTAGTGTAGTTTCTGCACACCTAAAGACAGGGGACATGCAAAAAATCACAGGACCATGCCTCGGATGGAATTAGCTTGAGTTGACAAGACACAACACCATATTGCTACAACTGCCAACCGGGTGAACATTTTTAGCTCAAATCAATGCGATCATAAAATTTCTTGCAGCATATGCAGCACAAGAAATGCTCTATACCAAAACAGGTTGCAGAATAAACTACTCAAAAGGAAAAAGATGTCAATGTATAAAACCTACCACAGAAATGTTGCTGGAATGCTGGTTCTGGGGCAGGTTTATCCATATGGAAAGAATTATGAATCAGACACGACACTGCTACAATCTGAAGAAACAGAACAGAACAATATGATATATTTAACACTGTCTTTTCTTACAGGTTCAGTATATGTGTGTGTGTTCAGGTTTAACGTCTTTTCAACAATTTTTCAGTCATATAAACGACGGTGTCTACTGTAGTAATGAGCGCAATGCCCAACTTTATAGTGCTGCCTCACTGGAATATCATGCCGTAGACACGTGGCATGATAACTGTCCTCTTAATGCTGAGCGCCAAGCGAGGAAGCTACTAGTACCATTTTTTACCTCTTTGGTATGACCTGGCCGTGGATCGAACCCACGACCTCCCGCACTCGAAGCGGACACTCTACCACTAGGCTACCAAGGCGGTACACACAGGTTCAGTATGTCTAATTGTGTAACTGATAAATAAAACCAAAGTAATCCTAAGAAATGGCAATATCGGAGTTACTTCCTAGTCTGTGAAGAATTAAAAATTTTATGTGTCAAGATTCTTCTAAAACAAAAAATAAGCGTTATTTTCATTTATAACAGTTATGGGGTTTATTCATAATGTAAAACTGGAAAGTACCAAACCAGATCAAATGTATCATTATGCATCAACAAAACATCTTCCACCAACCTGTGCCTTTAACCTTAAGCCTGCTGGCGTCTAGTGATTCTGCCTTTGCAACCAGTGTATCCATGCAGTCTGATCATGGTCTGCACTGTTCGCTATTCAGTCAATTTTCAGAAAACACCTCTTCAAATAATAAATGGCATTGCCCAAATTGAATGATGGACCAATTCGTTATAGAAATTTAGCAGGGTAAGGGTTAAGATGTGACAATAAAAAATTGAATCATACCTCATTTTGATGTGTTTTATTGTTGGGCAATGTCCGCATGTTCATTGTCATGATTGTGAGAGGTGGAGGTGTGAGGTTCTGTTCTGTACACACAGTAACACTGTCTGGGCCCGACACACCAACCTGAAATTATAATTTATCTCTACAAGTCAGAACAAAATACAACAGCATTTATTTCAAGTAGCAGAAAGAATCCCGAGATCAGAAAATATTTATGGAAAAATTCTTTTATTATTTTATTTTGTTTGGTTTAATGAGGTCATATGGTGACTCAACTGCTTCGGTGTCGGAGTAAGACCCAAAGTGCCCCCTCCGGTATTATTTCATCACAAGTGGGCACCTGGGTAGAACCACCAACCTTCCCTAGGCCAGCTGGGTCACTTCTTCACATGAAGAATTCAACGCTCCGAGTGAAGCTCGAACACACATCAATGAGGGATAAGTGATTCGACCTTGACCTCTTGGCCACAGAGGGCCCATCAATGGATATAAATATATTGCAAATATAATTGGCTATTTCCATTTACAATACCTAATGAAAATCTTCATTAACAGGAGTATGCAGATTTTTCTACACATTCTGAATTAACAATCATCAGTCACAGAACTTAAACATCATAAAATCTCAAAAGGAAAAATCCATATCCATACTTTTGTTTCATACTCAGCGTAGCAATGTTATAATAGATTCTAAAGTTTAAAGTAGCAGAGAGAAAATTTTCTATCTACAAAATTAATGGCTTAGATATAGTAAGTCTCTATTGCTGAGAGAAAGAAATATGACATACCTCAAGTTTACACCAACTGACTGGAGGGTTTGTTATTTCTGTAAATAGGGTAAACAGTCTTTTAAAATTGAAGTTAAATTATTTATTTTTTTGCATCATAAAACCTTACACAGGAAAAATCCTTTTAAAAATCAAACCACATTTCATTGGTAATTCTTTGTTTTTCTAATAGTTTGTATTTAATATTAACCTGTGTCAAGATGAAAAATTTGTTACTCAGAAACACTTTTTCCTCATCATGTTTTGAAACACGTGCTAAATTAATATTGGATCTTCCATGAAAATTATATGATATACTGGTAACCTGGAAAGTTTATTCGTTTATAAACATGTTGATCATGACCTCTTTCATTCAAAGATTTTTGTTTGTTCATTAACACATATGTTTAAAGTCTAGCTGGTTCTGAATACCTTGAAAGACCTAACAGTTACTTTTTTCACTTCATGCACTATTTCAATTCATACAGCAACAAGAAACTGCAGCATGTAACTTACGTGGACATTTTATATCCAACCAACCAGGCCCTTTCATCTTTCTGTCTATCAATAATCTTTCCAAACTGTAACAGAAACAATCCTGACAAAAAAATCAGATTTCAAATTATATCAAAAAATACCTTTGCAAGTTTGTTCTTTAGTTGACAGTATCAATGGTGTAAGACAGTATAGTTATGACATAATTTCAAGCATTTTTTCTCAATGAATATTATTTTTTCAGTTGTGTTTAATGTCGCACTGAGTTCATATTTTTTCAGTTGGGTTTAATGTCGCACTGAGTTTTAGGTCATATGGCGACTTTACAGCTTTGATGGAGGAAGATGGCCCTTCCGTGCATTATTTCATCACGAGCCGGCACCTGGGTAGAACCACTGACTTCTCGCATGCCAGCTGGATGGCTTCTTCACATGAAGAATTCATCATCACATCATTTAAAGGGGTGTTCACTGAAAATTTACTGACTGAATAGCAAACAGTGTAGACCATGATCAACCTGCGTGGACATGTAGGCTGATATTGGGTCTGCACTGGCAGCAAAGGCTAAAATCACTTGCCCCCAGCAGGCTAAAGAAAACCTGAAATCCTCTTTTTAAATTTTGTCGCTAGTTCTTGGAAACTGAAAGCATTTTCTTCTATGCTCTACCAACACCATTTTATCACAACAGCCATTACCTTGAAGTGTTTGTACCAAATACATGGCTAAATGTCTCTCCTTTCAGATCTATTGGCAGTATCGGCCCATCTGCCTGCAATTAGTGTTAAGAAATGTTTCTAAAAACCAGTATAATTTAGTCTGCTAACACCTTTGATCCAACTTAACAACCTAAAAACGTTGGTTTTTCTCTTGAAAGAAATGGTATATTCAAACAGCAAGCTTTACTCTAACTTATAATGATAAAAATAAGTTAAACAGCATATTAACTTGTCAATGAGTTTTGGATAAAATTCAAGCAGTACTTTATAAATTTCAAATATTTTTCTATTTATTTAAGTTTTTTTATAATCTTAATCATTTCCAATGAGTTTTCAAGGTCTAGCATCAAATTCAAGAACTTTTCAAGGTTTGTGCAAACCCTGTTGCATCTAACACTAAGAAATTCATTTAATTAAAGATTGGGTGTATCGTTTTTGAAAGTTCATTCAAGTCTTTCAATTCCAGAAATAAATGGACCATTAAACCTTTATAACCAGAATTATTAATAGAACTACAGCACAAATAATTACAAGTCTTACCTCATATCTAACCTCTAGATAGTCACATTCAGCTGGTACATCAGCTATTTCAAAAGCATAGAACTTCGACGTCGGCTAAAAGTGAAATTTCAGATTATACTATTTTAAGAATTCTGACAATACCTTTATAATAAATTTACTTCACCGTACTTCTTTCTCAGAAATTCTGCAACAGTCAAGAGTAACGATTGGTTAGTTTTGAGTTTATTGCAGATTTTATCACAATTCAGTGCTGTAATGTAGGGAAATTAACCTGACCAGTGTTCCTGGATGCTTTATCACTACTGGTTACATGCTTCATGTTTTATACAAGATTAATACCATTTTTCAACAGTATTACACTAGTATTCCTGGGTTCCTTATCAGTTTGGATTGTTCTACATACTGCAGAAACTGAAAACTGCCTTTTTCCTTTTTTTCTTGTTGGGTTTACATTAACAGACGTAAATAAGGTCCTACAGAAACTTCTTTGCTTTTTTATGGAGAAAGATCCCAGTTGCCCCTCTGGGCATGGGTAGAATCACCAACCTCCAGTAAGCTAGCTGGATGACCTTCTCGCAGGAAGAATTCTAAATCCGTATCAGTCGAGGGCAAATGATGAACCACTTGGCCACTAAGACCCACTCCCACATGAATCAGTGGTGGGTACTGGGGACATCTGCCTCTCAAAGAGATCAAACTCAGGATTTCCCAGTATCTTGCTCGATCCACTGAGCTTCCTGGCAGACACTAATAAAGCAGGATTAATTGATAATATAATTTATATTTAAACTGAATGTACCTTTGTTTTGAACTTGCCAATTCTATATTTGTCTACAATTTTCTCACTAAACTCTGTATATACATCAACCATTCCAACCTCAAACCCTGTGTCGGTGTTCGTCTTCATACACATTCTCTGAAACGGTAAAGCTCTATCATAAAATAAAAGCCAACAGGATTTATCAAAGGAATAACTTCAATACCTTTCAATGTGCAAGCTTTTCAATAAACAAAGAACTGTTACCTGGTGGAAATAAAACTGTAAAATTTAACAACATTGGAACAATGTTAGCTATGCATCAACAGCTTGGACATCAAGGCTACCTCAAGCAATTTATAAGGTACCCAGTCATTTCCCTCAGAGCTGCAAGACAATGAGCAAAATGCTCAAGTTATACAGGAATTTATGTGATCCCAACAAAATGTTTGCAAATTCTCATGAAATTTCGAGTGTTCATTTGCTGCAATGTCATCAGACAGGTCATATATCAAAACTATAAATTCCGTTTGTCGTAGGCATTCTGAATTGCTTTGCAAATAATATTTTTCCTGCCATTCATCTTTTAAAGCTTTAAACGTTACAATTTGTCAAATCTCATTATTTCTTAAATCAGATATGAAAAACGTTAGTAACTTGTTGTATCAGTTCATACAGGTTTAGAGTCACATTTATAACCATGATCAACCTTGCAGTTACACGTTACGAGTAAACCCTGAACGTCCTCATGACCTTAATTCAGGCTGGAGTGGGCACTTTGACACAACATCCCTTGCCTGGCCAGCAAACTGAATGACATTACAGGGCATACACCAACTCCAGTCCCTCACAAGCTCTTAACAAACCTAACGTGTGTCAATATAGCAAAAACTTACGGTAGGTCTCGGTAAAATAAAGAGGCGTTTTTCTATATTCTTCACTGTGACACAACAGCTTACATGAACTTTGGCTTCTTCTACCCAGACTTTGCCAAATAAATGCACAATTCCTGAAAATAACAAACCTCTGTTCAGATTTGGCTTTGAAACAAGAGGGCCAAGATGGCCCTAGGTCGCTCACCTGATAAACACACCATAACAGTGTAAACATGTTTGACATAGTGATTTCATGGAAACAAATATTCTGACCAATTTTCATTAAGATTGGATCAAAAATGTTGTCTCTTTAGTGTAAACAAGCATTTTCTTCAATTTGACCTAGTGACCTAGTTTTTGAGCTAAGATGACCTATATTCGAATTTGACATAGATTTGATCAAGGCAATCATTCTGTCTAAATTTCATCAACCTCGATTAAAAAATACAGCCTCTATCGCATACAAAACGTTTTTCTTTGATTTGAACTATTGACCTAGTTTTCGACCCCAGATGACCCATTTTCAAAATTGGTCTAGATTTCATCAAGGTTATCATTCTGACAAAATTTCATGAAGATCAGTTGAAAAATAAAGCCTCTATCGCATACACAAGGGGTTTTTTTTATTTGACCTAGTGACCTACTTTTTAACCCCAGATAACACATTTTCAAACTCGACCTAGATTTCATCAAGGTAATCATTCTGACCGAAATTCATGAAGATAAAATGAAAAATACAGCCTCTATCGCATACACAAGGTTTTTCCTTGATTTGACCTAGTGACCTAGTTTTTGACCCCGGGTGACCCATTTTCGAACTTGGCCTAGATTTCATCAAGGTTATCATTCTGAGAAAATTTCATGAAGATCAGTTGAAAAATACAGCCTCTATCGCATACATAAGGGTTTTTGTTTGATTTGACCTAGTGACCTACTTTTTAACCCCAGATAACCCATTTTCAAACTCAGCCTAGATTTCATCAAGGTTATCATTCTGACCAAAATTCATGAAGATAAAATGAAAAATACAGTCTCTATTGCATACACAAGGTTTTTCATTGATTTGACCTAGTGACCTAATTTTTGACCCCGTGTGACCCATTTTCGAACTCGGCCTAGATTTCATCAAGGTATTCACTCTGACAAAATTTCATGAAGATCAATTGAAAAATACAGCCTCTATCGCATACACAAGGTTTTTCCTTGATTTGACCTAGTGACCTATTTTTGACCCCAGATGACCCATTTTTGAACTCGGTCTAGATTTCATCAAGGTGATCAATCTGACAAAATTTCATGAAGATCAGTTGAAAAATACAGCCTCTATCGCATACACAAGGTTTGACCTAGTGACCTAGTTTTTGACCCCGGGTGACCCATTTCCGAACTTGGCCTAGATTTCATCAAGGTTATCATTCTGACAAAATTTCATGAAGATCAATTGAAAAATACAGCCTCTATCGCATACACAAGGTTTTTCTTTGATTTGACCTAGTGACCTAGTTTTTGACCCCAGATGACCCATTTTCGAACTCGGCCTAGATTTCATCAAGGTAATCATTCTGACCAAAATTCATGAAGATCAGTTGAACAAGAGCTGTCCGTAAGACAGCCAAGCTCGACTATTCGAAATATTGTCCCAGAAGCAGGAAAATATTACCCAAAAAGGTTAAATATCAAAAGAGTTTTAAGTTCAAAAGGGGAAATAATTTGACCAAAATGCATATCAGTTATGGGACTTGCTGCTATCAACTAGTTTTATAACCCCGAAGGCACATGTGAAGTTTCAATTCAATATCTGCATTAGTTTTGGAGATAATAACTTGCATGTAAAACTTTAACCAGAATTTTCAAAGTCCAAAAGGGGGCATAATTTGCCCAAAATACATGCCAGAGATATGGGTATTGACTCAGTGAGGTTGGTAATTGATCTAGAAAAAGAAAAAATAAGTTTCAAATCTATATGCCTTTTAGTAATAGCTGTATGTACTTGCACGCAAAACTTTAACTAGAATTTTCTAAGTCCAAAAGGGGACATAATTTGGCCAAAATGAAGGTCAGAGTTATGGGACTTGCTGCTATCAACTAGTTTTATAACCCCGAAGACACATGTGAAGTTTCAAATCAATATCTGCATTAGTTTTGGAGATAATAACTTGCATGTAAAACTTTAACCAAAATTTTCTAAGTCTAAAAAGGGGCATAATTTGCTCAAAAAACATGTCAGAGTTATGGGACTTGACCCAGTGAAGTTGGTAATTGATCTAGAAAAAGAAAATATAAGTTTCAAATCTATATGCCTTTTAGAAATAGCTGTATGTACTTGCACGCAAAACTTTAACCAGAATTTTCTAAGTCCAAAAGGGGGCATAATTTGGCCAAAATGAAGGTCAGAGTTATAGGACTTGCTGCTATCAACTAGATTTATAACCCCGAAGACACATGTGAAGTTTCAAATCAATATCTGCATTAGTTTTGGAGATAGTAACTTGCATGTAAAACTTTAACCAAAATTTTCTAAGTCTAAAAGGGGGCATAATTTGCTCAAAATACATGTCAGAATTATGGGTCTTGACCCAGTGAGGTTGGTAATTGATCTAGAAACAGAAAAAATAAGTTTCAAATCTATATGCCTTTTAGAAATAGCTGTATGTACTTGCACGCAAAACTTTAACCAGAATTTTCTTAGTCCAAAAGGGGGCATAATTTGGCCAAAATGAAAGTCAGAGTTATGGGACTTGCTGCTATCAACTAGTTTTATAACCCCGAAGACACATGTGAAGTTTCAAATCAATATCTGCATTAGTTTTGGAGATAGTAACTTGCATGTAAAACTTTAACCAAAATTTTCTAAGTCCAAAAGGGGGCATAATTTGCTCAAAATACATGTCAGAGTTATGGGACTTGACCCAGAGAGGTTGGTAATTGACCTAGAAAAAGAAAAAATAAGTTTCAAAGCTATATGCCATTAATTGATGGCTGTATGTACTTGCATGCAAAAACTTAACCAAGGTATGACACCGATGCCGACGCCAGGGTGAGTAGAATAGCTAAAGTATTCTTCGAATAGTCGAGCTAAAAATACAGCCTCTATCGCATACACACGCTAAATGTTGATGAACAGACGACAGACAGACAGACGCCGGACATCGAGTGATCAGAAAAACTCGCCTGAGCATTGCTCAGGTGAGCTAAAAACACTAAAATCGATTTCAAAGAATGGACCAATGAGAAAACTATGATGTTTAGAACATGTTTTTTCTACAAATTTCTTGTTATTTGGGGGGTTGGCATGGGGGATGGAGGAGGCGGAGGGGGGAATAGCTTGGTATTTCTGGAAAGGGGAAATAAAAATTCTTATAAGAAGAAAACTGCAAGATTTCAAAGAAATTTTCTGAGGAGCAAGAAACCTGTTACAGAAGAGGGATTTATTTATTTATTTACACCGACAATTATAGGCCATATAACTACTTTCCAGCTTTGATGGTGGAGGAAGACCCAAGGTGCCCCTTCGTGCATTATTTCATCACGAGCGGGCACCTGGGTAGAACCACTGACCTTCCATAAGCCAGCTGGATTGCTTCCTCACATTACCGAAGAGCAAAAAACCCTGTAGTAAGAAATACCAATGTTGCAGCCACTTCAGGTGTTATATTCACAAGGGTTACTTAACCCTCAGCAATTATCAATAGTATGGTAGTTAACAGAAAAGGTAGTCTTTTTTTTCATGGAAAAAAAAGCTGTACATATATCAGTCTCAACATCAACTGTGGCCCTGGAGTAGCTGCTCAATATCAACTGAGGCCAAGTCAAGCAGTACAGTTTTCTCGCAAATATGACAGAAGAATTCGGACTAAATGGTAGCATATCACTAACAGTTTTACAAGTTTTAAGTCACACGGACACAACTTCGGTCAATATGGGAACAACTATTAAATAGCAAGAGCTCATCGAACAAGAAATGCACCCCTTGATGCATTCAGTAACTGCACAAGGAACAGAAATTATTTGGACACTGCGCAATGGACATTAGACATACTGACCTCAAATAAATAATTACAGGTTATTTTCCAGTCATAAATGACCACTGTATCAAATGCTCGGCAATATATGACCATTTTGTGTCGATTCGCCGTAAAACCCAACTCACTCACTCACTGTATCAAATGCAATCTTAAACCAAAGTATTCTCTAACTAGAAAATGCTTTTGTAAAAAAGCGCATGTCTCCCCAAATGCAAAGTCCTATAGGCAAGAAGTCAATAGGGGTAGGAGCGAAAGTCAAAGAGACACTGATGGTTGGCTGCAATAGGGATCATCTACTTGGCATGTCCAGTCATCCCGCTAAATTTCAACACTCTTGGCCTAGTGGTTCTCAAGTCACTGTTCAGGCTCCTGTGACCTTGACCTTTGATCAAGTGACTTCAAAATAAATAGGGGTCATCTACTCTGCATGTCCAATCATCCTATCAAGTTTCAACATTGTAGGTCAAGTGGTTCTCAAGTTATTTCCAAAAAATGATTTTACATGAACAGGCCACTGTGACCTTGACTGACTCCAAAATCAATAGGGGTCATCTAATCTGCATGTTCAATCATCCTATGAAGTTTCAACATTCTGGGTCAAGTGGTTCTTAAGTTATTGATCGGAACTGGTTATCAATGTTCAGGCCCCTGTGACCTTGACCTTTAACATAGTGACCCCAAAAACAATAGTGGTCATTTACTCTGTATGAACAATCATCCTATGAAGTTCCAACATTCTGGGTCGAGAGGTTCTCAAGTTATTGATTGGAAATGGTTTTCCATGTTCAGGCCCCTGTGGCCTTGACCTTTAACAGAGTGACCCCAAAATTGTTAGGGGTCATCTACTCTGGATGACCAATCATCCTATGAAGTTTCATCATTCTGGGTCAAGTGGTTCTCAAGTTAGTGACCGGAAATGGTTTTCAATATTCAGGCCCCTGTGGCCTTGACCTTTCACAGAGTGACCCCAAAATCGTTAGGGGTCATCTACTCTGCATGACCAATCATCCTATTAAGTTTCAACATTCTGGGTCAAGTGGTTCTCAAGTTACTGACCAGAAATGGTTTTCAATGTTCTGGCCCCTGTGACCTTGACCTTTGACAGAGTGACCCCAAAATCGATAGGGGTCATCTACTTTGCATGTACAATCATCCTATGAAGTTTCAACATTCTGGGTGAAGTGGTTCTCCAGTTATTTATCGGAAATGGTTTTCCATGTTCAGGCCCCTGTGACCTTGACCTTTGATGGAGTGACCCCAAAATTGATAGGGGTCATCTACTCTTCATGATCAATCATCCTATGAAGTTTCAACATTCTGGGTCAAGTGGTTCTCCAGTTATTGATCGGAAATGGTTTTCAATGTTCAGGCCCCTGTGACCTTGACCTTTGACGGAGTGACCCCAAAATCAATAGGGGTCATCTACTCTTCATGACCAATCATCCTATGAAGTTTCAACATTCTGGGTCAAGTGGTTCTCTAGTTATTGATCGGAAATGGTTTTCAATGTTCAGGCCCGTGACCTTGACCTTTGACGGAGTGACCCCAAAATCAAAAGGGGTCATCTACTCTTCACGACCAATCATCCTATGAAGTTTCAACATTCTGGGTCAAGTGGTTCTCTAGTTATTGATCGGAAATGGTTTTCAATGTTCAGGCCCCTGTGACCTTGACCTTTGACAGAGTGACCCCAAAAACAATAGGGGTCGTCTACTCCAGCAGCCCTACAACCCTATAATGTTTGAAGGTTCTAGGTCAAATGGTTTTCCAGTTATTGCTCGGAAATAAAGTGTGACGTACGGACGGATGGATGGACGGACGGACAGGGCAAAAACAATATGTCTCCTGGGGGAGACATAATTATTTGGTAAAGAAATTTTACTGTTCCAGACTTCTGGAATGTCGGTCCAATGGACATGACCGGGAAATTTTGATCCGGTCCACGGTTTCTTAATCCGGATGCAGTCTGACTGACCGGCATTTATCGTACCCAGAGAACTGCAACATCTCGGGCAACATATCAAAATGGCGTCACCTATTATGCCGGGGCATAACCGGGAAAGAAACGTAAATTAACGCCCAACAATTGTAGTGAAAGGAAACAAATATATGAAAATAAAGAGGGTTGACCGAACATTTAACGAGAAACAGACTAAAAATTACACCTAGCTTGAGTATGATGGAAAAAAGCAACATATGCAGTACACTGACAATTTCTTCACTCCAGCATATTTTTTTTCGGTCCGGCAGATTTTTAGGCATTGCTGGACCAAATGTCCTGCCATTTTTTCCAACTTTCCTGAAGTCTGCTGTTCTGCCTCAATGTGACCTTGACCTTTGACCTACTGATCTCAAAATCAATAGGGGTCATGATCTACCTCCCTATTAGGTTAAGTGATCCTATGCCCAAGTACGTTCTCAAGTTATCGTCCTGAAACGGTTTAACTGTTCCGGGTCACTGTGACCTTGACCTTTGACCTAAAAATCAATAGGGGTCATCTGCTGGTCATGACCAACCTTCATATCAAGTTTCATGATCCTAGGCCCAAGGGTTCTCAAGTTATTATGCTGAAACGGTACTGTTCTGGGTCACTGTGACCTTAACTTTGACCTACTGACCTCAAAATCAATAGGGGTCATCTGCTGGTCATGATCAACCTCCTTATCTAGTTTCATGATCCTAGGCCCAAGCGTTCTAGAGTTATCATCCAGAAACCATTTAACTGTTCCGGGTCACTGTGACCTTGACCTTTGACCAACTGACCTTAAAATCATTAGGGGTCATCTGCTGGTCTGGTCATGACCAACCTCCCTATCAACTTCCATGATCCTAGGCCCAAGCGTTCTTGAGTTATCATCCGGAAACCAATTGGTCTACATACCGACCCACATCTGCAATACAATATACCCCTCCTTCGAAGTGGGGGCATAATAAGGGCAAAGAAACAGACTTTCTGGCATTGGCATGCATTAGAATAAAACACTCTTACATACGTCAGATATAGCTTCCTTGCATGAACACATTCTAACCCAGAGATGAGTGATTCCAAATAGCAGCCTATATCATTCTGCCAAAGAAACTCAAGTAGTAGGATTACAAACTTTTCTACAAGTTACTAACCTGGGTGTTTGTACTGATCCTCATAAGCATCCAACCAATAAAATCGCAGCACCTGTTCACCATTTTCTTTGGTTACCATGGGAATCTGAGAGGTATCTACTTGAACATCTGATTGACTGGCTGAGCTATTGTCCTGGAAACTGTCCCATCCTGTAGTTACAGACTCAATGGACCTTCAAAATATTCACACTATTTCTTAATTCCTGATTATTAGTGCTGGGAATACGTCAAAATTTCTGCATTGATTTCTCAGTAAAAAAAAAAAACAACACCTGTCATTGATTAATCATGATGAAAATGAGATGCATCAACTTTGGGCGAATTGAGATGACAAAGCTAAACTTTTCGATGTAAGGAAATAATTATAATAATTCTGAACATACTATGCCCAGGATTTTCCCTTACTCAAAAGTCTGTCTAGTAAGACATCATTTTACACATTATTTAAATAGCTATTAAACCATAGCATATCTTCGGAACTGATTTTATTTTTGAGGCATTATAAGGATGTCAACGACGGAAGTTTTCGACAATGATCACGTCATGGACCATTCATTCATGATTAACCAGCACATCCCTAATGACCATGTATGACACAGAAGGTACTGAAATTAAATGTCATGGAACACTGGACTCGACAAATTCTTTGAAAACAAGATGTTCTGCAGGAGAGCTGCTTACAACTATTACAAATCTTCCGGCAAATTGTACATATTCTTCAATTCGCTAAAAAAGTGTCTTATCATACTGTATTACTCATAATGCATCAGTTTTTAAGTCTGGTAATAAAAGCAGCATTATGAAATCTTGTGACTAACAAGCACCTAGCTAATGCCATCATAATGATTTTAGATGAACTCGATTTTCATTTTTTATATATTTTTTATAAATAACTGCACTTCTACAGGACGTATACTATAGCAAGTTACACATGCCATACGCTTTCTACTTAAGTGTGCAGACAAGTTGTGCCCTTGAGTAATGGTCAATGAAGTTACCTTTCATCAATCATATATTCACATGACATGGTAACTTAAAACTATGCAATATAAATCATCTCTTGTTTTACAAACACGTATTTTTCAGGGTTGTTGAAAATTTATTTTCTGGTTTGTAACCGAGACAAAGAAAAAATTGTCATTCAATATTTACATTTTTTCAGACTTCACTTTAATATTGGTCATTGGTTCCTGCTTAATGACTGGTTCTTGTTTGATCACGCCTGGTTCCTGTTTCACCTGGACTGGTTTTATATCTGCAACTTCCTCATCAAAGTCGTCATCCTGAAACTCCATTCCCGAGACATCTGGAAAAAAAGTGTTTTTTTTCACAGTTACTTGAAATTACCAGTCTTTATACAAAGACGTGTACGCCAGTTTTTACAAATACAGTCGAGACTGCCTTAACGACCCCCTGAATTTAGCGACTCCCTGTCATATGCGACCCTATTTTATGCTCCGGACGCAATTTACTATTAAAAGAGTCTGAATTAAGCAACCCCCTGCCTTACGCGACAAGCGACTGTGAAATCGGGCTCCCGAATCGATATTTAGACCGTTTTCAGCGACTTTGAGACGCTCCCTCGCAAGTTTTTACACGACAGAGTTACCGTTCTTTATCTCGCGTGAAGTTGTTTGAGACGAGAACTTATTTGTTTACAAAAAAAAATGGCTGATGAAAAACATAAAAAAGAACTGTTTTGACATTAGAACAGCATGTTAAGGCCTTGAATTGCTCGATTAGGGAAAACCAGCGTATAAAGTCGCTGAAGAATTCGGAGTCGGTGCATGAATTAACTTTATTCCTGGTGAAACAAAAATATGGCGGTATTTAACAGGAAACGACGAAGTAAACACAGATTAAAGATGCAGTCAATAATCAAATAAATGTCAATGAACAATTAGTACACAAAAATATAAATATCATAAACCTCAGTGTGTAAATAGTTCAAATGGAACATTTATACTTTACTGCTCCCCTTTATTTTCTTGCCAGATCATGAGCTTAAATTTGTTTTATCAACATCATACGAATGATGCAAATTATTTGAAATTTATATTTTATCAATATGCAGTTAAAGACATAATATTTAATCATTTTCCACTCATACCTTAAAAGAGGCCAATATACATGAATAAGTATCTGATATTCATGTACTTTAATTGGAAAAATATATGAAACCAGCGTCATCCTGTTAAGTGAGACTGTTTTAAGAGACTCCCTGTCATATGTGACCTTTTTCGCTGCTTCCCAAAGTCGGTCTCTTAAAACAGTCTCGACTGTACTGTGAAATATTTTTAAATTTGTTGCCACAAATTTTTGTGGTTTTGCTTAGAACAACTATTTTTTGGGTAAAGGAGTTCATGGATTTCAATCCTAAATTTACAAAATGAATGAGAATATTTCTTGTTCATTGGAACTTAATTGAACAGTGAAAGCATTTAATGTTCACATGTAAGTTTGTGGATTTGCCAAAGTGGCTATATCGTGAAAGATTAGATTTTTAAAAAGCTTAAAGACAAGTTAAAATAAAAAAAATTCCTTTCGTTGGGACTAAATTTCATTTACAGACACAACCACAAAATCTCTGAAAGGTTAGTTCACCATGAATATAAATGATTTCCCACAACTGTGACTTGGAGAATATTTTACCTTCCATAGTGTCTTTTATATTTTCTTTCTCATCTTCTACCATAGGACTTGCCTGACTGTCATATTCTTCTATCTGTGGAGTGTCCTCCATCGGCTCCGTCTTGATCACTGGCCTCGGCAAGCCCTGTAACAATTTAAGCAAAAACGCATTCATTTGGAATATATTGCAAGGAAAGTTCTTTCAATATGACTTAACTAGGATCAGTGTACAGTTACCTGTATTTCTGACTAGCACACCATGTTAAGGAAATCAGAAAACCGTTGCTCAGGTAACGCCCCTACTTTCTTGTATTACTTTGACAAAATTTGATACTTTCAGCAAGTTGAAATTTTGATTTTCTGAAATGGGAACAGACTAACATGGTAAAACATTTTTTATATTGCCAACCTGTGAGACATATAGGATTTTTTATAATAATGATAACACAAACTTTCACAAGTATTTTTGTACATATGCCGAGTTAGCGATTATATGCCTCACAGTATACACTTAACAGTCTATTTACCCCTGTACCACTATTTAGATTTGCTTTTGTAGGGATAAGAGTTACAATGACAAAAATGTTGGTCACATGGCAATTTTCCAGCTTCTGGCGATGGAGGAAGATTCTTGGCGTCCCTCAGGGCACTGTTTCAGCATGGGCAGGCACCTGGGTAGAACCACCAACCTTTCATATATCCAACTGGATGACTTCCTCACATGAAAAATTCTTAAACAAAAGTGAGGTTTGGAACATATCTGAGAGGGCAAGTGATTATGTCAGTGACTTTAACCACTTGGCCGAGAAAGCCCCCATTCCAGTATCAAATCCAACATTTTTTCACTTATTTTTCAATAAGCTAAGACATACAGTTACCTTCACTTTGAAAGTGTTTTCACCACTTGAGGCTGGTTTTGGTGGCAGTCTGACAGGTTTTGCTGTACTGAATGGCATATGTGGAGATCTGAAATCAACAGATTGAATTCTGTTCAAACATTTTATTTTGTAGGTATAAAATTTCCTGGTTTTGCTGTAACGGTTGTTTTATTAGTATATTAATTTGTGTATTATCCACTTACCAAGATAAAAGACTGGGAACTTGACAACTAGAAAATCCACAAAAATTAGTCCTTCAACAAATATTTATGGTTAAACAGTATAATATATTCAATGCCAAAAGCTAAAACAGATTATAAAGTAGTATGAATACACATTAAATACAACTGCTACTGCATCGTCAACAAACTGATTAAAAATGACTTAGTTTAACGTTTTAAAAAATCATTACATACATTACTCAGAACTTGTCAAACACAATCAAGACTTTCAATTACGACACTGTCTTGTCCTTATTTCTTCGTAACATTTTTGAGACAAAATTTAATAGAGCTACAACAAAACTTCTCTTTTTGCATTCATATTTTTTGCTAGTACACATATAAGAAATTTCTAATCATAAATTTGTTCTACAGTACTGTAAAACGTCCTCAAAAATGTGCATTTACAGCAGTCAAAACTGAGAGTTGAAGACATGGAAGCCATTCATTTCCATTTCATTTTTCAATTAAGAAATAATTAATAGCAAAGGAGTGTTTTAACACTATGTATGCATGATGGTTGGTTATACGTCGGGCGTGATGATTTCACGAGGGCCCGAGTGTATAGTGTTAAAACATGGTTTGGGTATAAATTATTTTGATTCTAATATGCCCTTAATCTAAAACAGTAGATAAAATACAGAAGCGCTCTTTCTTGGTCGCAACAAAAACATTGACGTCATCGCATGTCAACATGACGTCATTCTAGCCTAGGAGTGTTTTAACAGAGTGAGTTGGGTTTTACAGCGAATCGACACAAAATGGTCATATAGAGAAAAGCACTAAATTTTGTGAGTGTAAGCATAAAACCAGTGTTATGCAATACTAGATCAAAGTTCTTTACTTCTAGTTTAGTTTAGTAGATACCTTGCTGGCTGTTGAACTAAAGGCCTCTTTGTAAGTTTCACCGGTTTTGGTATCCCCATTTCAGATGGTCCACTGTGAAGCTCATTCATCAAATCTCCAAGCAGTTCATCTCCTTTCAAACTTACATCTTTCTGTAAAACAATTTACATGGCAATTATAATTACCAATTCAGCTTAAGCCTTCAACCTGTGTAATCTTAACATCATTATACCAATGACAGGCATTGCAAAAATCCCATCTGACATGTCCGACAAAAATTGGCTAGGTCCAAAGTGGAGGGTCGGGGCATCAGACCATATTTCCAATACAGTATGGAAGGGGTCAGTTTTTTCTACCGCTCAAGTGTTTTTCACAAAGCAGTTTTCTTACGCACCTGTTCATTTTCCATTACTTCCTGCAAAACATCAGAACAACAACATACAAAACATTGTAACAACAACATGAGCATTTAACTCTTTACGACATGTTTTTGGTCAGACAAGTTGCAATACTTTTACAAGCAGAGTACTAATATTTTGTTCAGGTTAAACATAATTTTTTTCCTTGAAAATTAAAAAATCTGTATGATTTAAATCACCTCTGGTTTTCTTTTGCCTGTAGCTGCTTGTGCCATGAACATGGATTTAATGCTCTGTTTTGGTTTTGCACCTGGTCTCATAATGTTGGGATTCTTTTTCTTCTTTTCTGCTTCCTTTTTCTCTGTATAAATAAAACTAGACTTATCACTAACTGTGATTAATACCCCCATGCTGCTCTGATACTGGGAAAGTAGACTGTTGGACCTTCAAAAGCATCCTTGGACCAAGTGAAAAGGCTTTAGCTCTGTGCAATTTCTGGTCTTTTTGAATTCTAAGTTCAGAATTGGAAAAAAAAAAACAACATTTTTTTGCTTTGGGACTGCCTCCTATTATCGGAGGCACATATTTATATGGGGAAAAAGCCCTGGTCTTTGAACTCTTAAAACTCAATATTTATAACAGCAAATCAGGAGAAAACAAAATTGCAAATTATATTGTGAAATGACTTATTTCACTAATTAAAATAAGACATGTAACTTTTAAGAAATCAACAATAATGCTTACTATCTGGTTTAGCAAACTGGTCATCATTCAGTTCTTCATCAAATATCTCCCTACCATCTTCCACATAGCCACTTCCATCTACAAACAGAATTTCTTCATTAGCAAAATCTGCACAACACACTATTTATGTACTGGACTTGTTTTTGTTATGTTTTTACTAGGTTTTGACACACACACACACAGAGTTTAGATTAAATTGTACCTTTCAGACGGCACAAACACGTTTCAAATATAGTAACTTTATAGTATATACTGACACTTGATCAAATGTTTTTTCTTTTATACAATTCATCTTCATTTAAAAGTTCATACAAATTTTTCATAATCCAAAATATGCAACCAAATTTATTTTTACCAGTAAAAAAGTGAACAAGGCAGTGAGCTTTTTGGTCACTGAGAAAAGGTCCAGTACCGAATGAATTGGGAAAAATCGCTGCATTCTTTCTCAATTTGGAAACTGTATGTGTCATTCTGTTTTTCTAATCAACAGTAATAAAAGCACCAGATACTTATAAAATTGCAAGCAATCATTAGTATTTGCAAAGTAAGGATCTGTTTTGCCTACAAGTCAATAAATTTCCAAATAACTTATGAATTTGACTGTTTTCCTTTGTCTTTGGGGGATTTTTTTATGGAAATTGGGAAAAAAATCACTTTTTAAATTGGGAAAAGATCCTTTTACCAGTCAGGGTTCTAACCAGGATTTTGTGAAGGCATGTTGCAGAAGGATATTTTTTGACGAACAAAGGGGTGGGTGCGGGAGGGGTGTCCCCTCCGGCTGGGGGGTATGGGGGTCACCCCAGAAAATTTTGTGTTACTACAACTCGTTTTGGTGCATTCTGGTGCATTTCAGAGTGAAAAACATAGTGGTATTTTCAGTGATTAATAAGCATTATTTACATGCACAACAAGAACAAATAAAGATATTGGGTCATAAAAAATCCTATGGAGTTTATTTGCTGAATGACAATTAAAAGTTTATCAATTTTAAGTTGCTAAAAATGTTCATTTACTATTTATTGTACATAAAACAACACAATTTTAGCACTGCACACAGAACTATTTGTTTAAAGTTTATGTCTTCTATTTATATATCCTGTGGAGTTTATTTGCTGAAAACTTATCCATTTTTGAGTTTTTGAAAATGTCCATTGTTTGTTGTACATAAAACAACACAATCTGAGACTGTCATCCAGGGAAACGCTGGTTTCCATTTTGGATCAATGCCCGATTTCCTTTGGCGTGGCGGGGGGGGGGGGGGGGGGGGGGGGGGGGGTGGATTCTAAAATTGTGACCGGGGCCTCAGTGGCCGAGTGGTTAAGGTCGCTGACTTCAAATCACTTGCCCCTCATCAATGTGGGTTCGAGCCTCACTCTTCATGTGAGGAAGCCATCCAGCTAGCTTACGGAAGGTCGGTGGTTCTACCAAAGTGTCCGTTCGTGATGAAATAATGCACGGAGGTCACAGTCACTTTCATGTACACATCACAAGATACCGCCTGTCAAAAGATTTAAAGGCGGAGCTACGATGAAATTTACATCACACGTTCCACATAGGCAGCTGTCATTGGTTTATCGGCTATCTTAACTGGCATCGCTTTACTTAAACTATCGGGTAAGCACGTGGAAGCTTTTCGAATACACTATCGGATTAAGCGGGGTGTTTACTGGGATGATTTTATGACAAGACGCTTCTTCAATTAAGGGATGACGGGGGAAATAAGAGATGTCGAATATACAACTCAAAGTCTGAAGGCATGTCGCACGCGACAGGCGATAATAGCCTGGCGAGAACCCTGCCAGTACTTTACAAAGAAGGGAAAAAAATTGCTGCAAGGTCTATAACCTTACCATCATCCACAATCCAGTCTTCTTCCTGACGCTTACGGACAATTTTCGAGTACTCGTCTTCATCCACCATCTCATAAACATCATCTTCCTCATCTTTCTGCAATACAATAACCAGCTGTCCAATAAACCAGCCAACAGATCAACAATCATGAAAACCAGGTACCAAATAGGGAAACTCAAGGCTAGAAACAGAAGTACTCTTTAGTCTTCACTTATTGTCCGCAAAACTGCTGGGATGTAGTAACGGAAAACTTTTTTAAAATTAGTTTTGTAGATAAAACTTCTCAAGGCAGCCTGTGCAAGCAAGTTAATGTTTCTGACTTGCACTGTTGGTAACTTTGTGTGAAAAAGTGTCACCATACACAGCTATTAATTCTGACTTTTTCAATCCTTAGTCCATGAAGTCAGTATGGTAATAAAATAAACTGTGGATCAAACACTATGCAAACTGTACCATTTCTTCTGTATTTTATTATCACATGCAAAAATTATATTAAACGAAAATAAACTGAAATAATGCAGACCAAAATCAGATATAGCAATGTATCCACTTCACGATCCTAGATTTATCCTTCTTGAAAGGAAACAAGTTTTTTCTTTGTGATTACATCAATTAAATGCAGGAGAAAGTGACTAAAAACTGCAGTAACTACCGCACTATACCTACATCATACTTGTTCTTTCCACCTTTTGACTTTACTTCCTTCAATCTTGCAAGTGCTGCCAATTTCCCTCCCTTGTCTTTCTTCTCCCTCCTGGAGCGACCTTGTGCCAGTGACACTGGAAAATAAGTGTTTCTTTTAAGCGTATTTTAGATATATATTCAAAATTTTACATTAATCTTAAGGTAATATAAATATATATACAATACTGAAATACTCTGGAAATATTTATTTAAAGCCATAGATAAATTTTCAATGTAAATATTAAAAAATCATTAGTTTTAAACTGTCATCATGAATATAAAATGGAATTGAATAGTTAGCCTATAGACCATTTATTCATCTAAGAGCAGTCCCGTCGGACAGTCTGACTTGTCCGGCAAAATATAATGACTTAAGTCCGAAATCGAGGATCGTCCATCTGACCATATGTCTGATATGATAAGGAGTGGGTTGTTTTTTTTTGCTATGGCCAAAGTGTTTTTGCGACTCAGTTCTCTAATGCACATGTTCATTTTTCATAACATCCGGTCAGACGAGCTTCCAATCAGTCAGACAGGTTATCCTGGGTAGTCGGACCACTTGAAATGCTCGAATCTGAAACTGCGAGAGCGGATGCAGTGGTCCAATGGTAACACTGTTTGACTAAGAAACCAGAGGTCCAAAGTTTAAGCCCCCACTCCTTCAAAAATTACCAACATTGGGATAACAGTCCTATGTATAGATGCTTTACACAAGGCAAGTTCAAAATTAAAAGAACCAGGGAAGCTTCTGCAACTGGAGAGTCTATGGCACGCCAACTGTCCAATAATTATGTGAACCCAGGTTCACGGTCTGAAAAACTAGGATTAACGATGGATACACTAGGTTTTACAAACGTAAAACCAGGTTTTTCGGATACCAACCTTTATTTTCGAGGAAAAACATAACGGGCCCAGGCTTACGTTTTATAAACTAGGTCAGTGTTCGAAATTCACGGTAGTCCGACAGCCCGTGGCTACCAAATTTCAGCTCGGGCTACCGATTTTCCACAGGTACAAGCCCGACTGGGCTACCGAATTTTCCTCATTTGTTTTAAAAAAACTTGCTTATTAAACGAGTACTGCATCGTGATTTTCCAGACTGAGAAACGCTTATGGAATTATTGGTTTTGCACTCTTCTGTGTTGACAATCAAACACAGTGTCAAAGACGTAACCGCAGCGCTAATTGGCTGAATACAATCACCTCTAGCGTAACGGATAATTTGATTAGCTTTCACACCTCTCGCGAAAATCTCACAAGTACCTGCATTAGGCGGAGCTTAAATTATGCTATCAGCGTGTGTGTAAATGTGTATTCAGGCTTCAGCACTCGATATTACATCTTACAAATTGTCAACAGTCCGAGTTGCAGTAATTGGCGAGTGCGGATCCTAAAAAATCGGGCATAACAGTTTAGATTTCGTTTTGGCAAGGAGTGTCATGTCCGATGCTTTTGGACTTTGACGATGCTGATCTGGACTGGAGTATTTCGAGTTAAAATTTTTCAAAAACATGGCAAACATGTACTGTATGTCTTTTTTATTACTTCAAACATGCATAGACAGTCAGGGGTGTAACTGAAATAAGTTACAAAAATTGTAACCTAAATCAGTTATTTTTTTAACAATGTAAGATTTGTTTCCCTTGAATTATAAAATTTGATCAATTCATTATTGTAACTCTT
>NW_026459098.1:0-3888 GCF_021730395.1 Mercenaria mercenaria
TCATTATATGACTGAAAAATAGTTGGAAAACGGAGTTAAAATCAAAACAAACAAGCAACAAATAAATATTGATATATTAGTTAGTTGTTCAACAGCAGAAGCGCAGAATGCAATACATACTGTTGCCTCATATAGGCCTAAAGGCCAAAGGCAAATTATTTTGTTGAATATGCCAATAAAAATGAAATGATGAAATGATGGTATAAAGGTATGATAATTAAATAATAGAGGACAAGAATGAGCTATATTCATTATTTGTAGTGTAATTCAAGTACATTTTTGTGTAAAGATACTTTATAGAATAATGATTGGTGTCTGTTGAAGCATTATGTCCATGTTTGGCCGAACAGACCAAAAATACCTTTACATGTAAACATTGTGACAAGCATTTCTAACGGTTTACCAATTGGAAGCTTATCGCGTAACTGAATCACAGTTTGGCAGCCTTTCACTAGATCAAGACAAAAACTTTGTAAGAGCTATAACCGGCTCTTAAAGGATTTTAGGAACGAACACATTTGTACAAGTAACAATACATTGAACGTCTTTGAATTCTTTGAATATGTACTATATATCACTAGTACCAGATTCGTACCAAAACAGCACATTTATATCCTTGTCTAGACAAGTTTCAATTTTTACTCACGCTCTACAAGGTTACATTATAGTGCACATGTATTTGATTATCACAAGTCATCAACTCAGGTAAACAATTCTAGGCCAACTGTCCCTCTTGTCCTCAAACATAATAGAAACATATTTAGCCATATGAGCAGTTAAGTTTTATCACTCTGTTTTACAGATTGCCCTGTACATGTTCCAGACCAGGGACCGCCGAGAGAGTTATGGATTATAGGGGCTACACTGGGACCATTTCTTGCTGTTATCATCATTTCCCTTGTTGCAGCTTATTGTCTCAAGTAAATGTTGTCTTTCATTTGATACGAATATATTTTCAGCTCTATCATACACCTTTATAAATTTTGGTTTGATCCAAGTATAAACATTGCAGGAATGAAAAGAAGGAATGTTATACAATGTATATCAGTTGCAAACGTAAATAAAACTTTTGTAGTTTAGCTGTAAATGTTTTGAGAGAAAAAAATCTCGCGGATGGTAAACTGCATGTTTTAACAAACATGCCTCTAATTTCAGGAGAAAGAGACCACGCATCAAGGAGATGAATGCGGCTGGGAATCCAATATATCAAGATGATTGATGCAAATCTCCGTAGAAAAGTATTCAATGATTTAAATTTTTGCTATATGTACTAGACATCTAGACATTATATAATGTACGCAATGAAAACCGTAAGAGTCTAGATATGAAGGACAGAAACTTTTGATTGATTATACATATACTTTCAATCTTTCAGTTGTATAAGAAATAAGAGACCAAATATATTTTAGTTTGATTTCTTGTTATTGTCTTTTCGTATTTGTTTCTTATTTTATTACTTGCTTTTCTTTTCTTTCAACATTACCCAATACACCATCCGTCCATTTTAACCGACGTTTGTACGCATAGTCTTTTTCAGTCATTACTGTACATTCCACTTTTCACATACTGTTCATTTTTCATTTGCAGTTCATTTTGTCATTTTTCCGTTTTTCCTTTAGTACCTCCAATATATCATTTTTGACTGGTTTACGGAACTCCATGGTACTGTGTATCAATTTTTTATGTTGTTCCAATTGCGTCAATATTCATAATTTGCTTAAATTGTGTCTGCCGAATGCTGCCCTTTAATATTTCGTCACGTTACCAGATATTGCCGATACTAATGAATCAGTTATGGAGTATCTTGCCGAAAGATAATGAGAAATGACCAATTAAATATTACACTTATTAAAACATAATATGGAGAGTCCAGCTTCCGGTGGAGTTCGAAAACAGTGCCCTAACCAAGGAGTTAGAGACGACTCTTTTCTCTTTTGTCTACATTATAGAAACCCAGTGTATGGAATATATATTGCCAGTAAATTCCATACTGGGCGACATCGAAGAAATTAAACTTACAAAAGTAGAGGCCACGATAAAAACAAACAGGCAACTCAGTATTACGTGCGAACAATGCGACGAACTATGGGGAACAAAACTGTCACACCAAAACATGCAAAATTAATGCATGTAGCCCCTAAGGAAACCTGTGCTCTTTGTAATTAAACATCGAAATATGAAGTGCAATGAAGTTTGAAAATAGAATTTGTGAAACTAGTTTTAGAGCAAACTTTTATACTTGTATGTCTTGGGGTCACAAAATCTTGTCAGTACATGTATTTCCTTCTAAACAATTTAAAACTTAACAGCAACACATTGTATGAAATTTAGTTGACAGCAAATGCTCCTAACAGCAACAAATGTTACAATGCGTGGTGATTTTGGCTTTTGTATTCCCGGATGGACCCGTGTAACTGAATTTCAAGAGAAGTACAGTTGTGCAAATCCTCAATATTTTTCGATTCGATGGTTCTTTTAATTTTTACCAACTTTGAAACATATACAGTGCGTCTTCTCTTCTACCGCTTTATGACTTTGATAATATGTCCTGGCAATAATTGGCTACAACAATAACTTAACAGTATACCGGTATTTGAAAACTCTGGCTTCAGGGTTATTCCTTCACCTTTTTCTATTTTCGCTAACATTTACTTCGACATCTTATGTCAAAGAAAACTACTTTTATCCGTGAAATACATGCAATTGGAGACAAACGTCTTGTAAAATAAAACACCTCTTGATTAAATTTACTTGTGTTTTTTTTGTTTATATAGATTTTGACATAGTTATGTCGTAAATCGTTTAATGTCATGTTCTTGTATTTAACTTTGTCTTTTGTTAAGGATATTGTGTATCTAGAATCTGTGACAATTAATTGCAAACTAGCTTAAACATTTCATTCTTTTGCAATACAATACAACGTAACTTTTGTAATTATGTTCTGAGTTCCGTATTGAGTACAAGTATCATCAATTGTTGAGAATGTTAAATATGGTTGCGAAATACGAAGAAAAACGTAAATAGGTAATTTACACTCCGGGAGACGTCCGTTCCAATGTGTCATGTCTCAGCGACGGCTGGTTACGGTATCTCTCAGTATGACACTGCTAATTATAATATGCAATAATTACATTGATTAAATTTACATGCGTCTCTTTGCATTAACACGTATTCAGATTCTAAAGACTAAAAGTAACTGCACAAATTGATTAAAACAGGAAGACATGTAGATCATTTTTCTTGCCTTTCACGTTCAAAATAGACAAAATTATATAGTAGGATATCATTAAACATCATACCGCATCGATGCGACTTAAAATTCGAATAGGATGCGTTTTTTTTTAGAAAAAAATACAACTGAAGAAAAAAGAAATGTAATTATATAAAGTGAGGCTTGCCCCGACGGGGACAACTATAATTACACTCACCTGTGTTAGGTGCAACATAAACCGGTTTAAACTCCCCAGTTAAGTGGTATTTTTGGCCGCTGACCGTTTCAAGGCATTGTGTGTGAGTATGCGCGTTGGTATCGTATATGTGCACGTCCGCGTGCTGGGTTTAGGTATAGGGAGACTGCGTTTCTGGAACGTCAGTGGATATTTATCATTGTTTTTAACTGAGCATGATATTAACAACGCACGATCCTATGTCTGTAACCCTGTGAGTGTTCCTATTTAGTAACAGAAGATTGAAACAATAGGAATTTTGATGAGATTTGAATAGACAAAACAACAGTAAGTTAACTGTATTCTTTTATTGATTTAATTATGAATGTTACCTACAGCAGAAAAAAAAACATTTAAAGACACTTTTAATTAGGTCATGAGCCATCATACATCTGTCAAATTGTGTCATTAGTTTCCACGATATGTCAAAATTATTTTGAAT